>NC_061121.1:129204494-129206887 GCF_002878395.1 Capsicum annuum | reverse complement strand
AAGATCACATAAAAATCTAGGTTATCCGAGTCAATTAAAACCACCAAAGTCTCCCTATCAAATAAAAATTTGTACTATCTCTATAGACTTTTCTAGCAACTACAGAATAACCCACTGATGTAGACACAGAGAAGGGATTAAAAATACTTTGGGGACATAAACCAAAATGATTATGCACATACAGGGTTACATAGAAGAAGTAGACCCCAGGTTGAGAAACAATACACATTATGAGAAAAGAGTTATAACATACAAGTAACAACATCAGGAGATGCCTCAAATTCCTAGCTGGTCATAAGAGCATATAGGTAGTTCTAACCAGTGTGGGTGCCAAAAGTAGTACCCTTTGGTATTAGAGATGAAGAAAGAAATAGTAGCTCCAGTAGCAACATTTGCTGATGGACAATTCCTATGAATATGACAAGGATGGACACATTTAAAGCACTTATTACTCCCATCATCACAAACTCCATAGTGCTACTATCCATAAAATCTACAAGTTTGTTAAGATGGGGATGACTGAGCTCTACTAGCTTATGACTGGGCACCTTGTTCCTTAGTCCTACTGTTAGAATGAAAGCATCGATCAACAGAGGCTTATAATATGGAGAACTAGTCATAGAATAAGAATAAGAATTTCCCCAAGGCTTCTTCCTTCCCCACTTCTTAGCATCTCTGCTACTATTTTTCTATACTCCACCTTGTTTAGAATACTTGGACTTCATACTATGTATTTTCCCCTTTTCTACTTACTTCCTCTTCTAATTGTCGACTTATTTCATATAAACCACAAGCCTTGAGATATCCATATCATTATTCAACAAGGCATCATTGCACTCCAACACCATGTCCCTAGAAAAACCTAACACAAACTTCTTTATATTAGATCACGTAGAAGACACCAACTCTAGTGACTAGCGATATAGCTAATAGAACTTTAAAGAATATTCCTTCAGTCATTCTCCTGTATTTCAAATTTAGGTACCCCCCTGCCTTTTGATCCCTCAAATCTTGAGAATTGGAGAGGCAAGAAATGTACTAGAAAAATCATCCCTTAATGTTGGCTCAACATCATCACCAATCATCTGCTCTAACTCACCATACCACTAATATGCCTTATACTTCAGTTGTAGGTAGAAGGCTTAACACTTTAAAAGTAAGAAGCATGCATCTCTTTGAATATCTTTTCCATATCATCAATGACCCTTGAGGATCCTTCTAAAACGTAGAGTCAGTAAATATCAAAGGATTAATAACACAAACTAGCTAACTCTAGCAACCTCAAAAGGAGTGACAGAAGAAATACACACAGACTGGAAGAACTGAAAGTTCACCAATTAACTAATCAAATGGATTGACTGGTGAAACTCAGTATTAGATACACCACCTTGAGCAGCTCAGGAACGACTGGTAGGGGACCTGTGGAACTCCACAAAGTAAATCAGAGGTAGAAACCCTAGACCGGGTATACACTTTATATGTTGATACAACCATAAATAGCACAAGGTTTACAAGGTCTTGTAGAAGGTTCAAGATTTGGATTGTCAAAGGATCAAGTCTTGGATTTGCAAGTTCTTGAAGACCTTTTGAAACTATTGCAAAGCCTAGTCAAAATTGAATAGAGAAGGAATTTCTAAATCGCATAGGTGCCTCAACTAAGGGCATTGTGGTCTTTTAAGACCCTTCTTTTACACTTCAAAAAAGCACGCTTTATTAACTGTATTTTATTCATTGTTATGTAAGAGTATAAATAGACCTTTTTAGCTTCCATTTTCATTGAAATTTGATGAGTTGAAATTGACTATTAATCTTAGTGTAGTTTCTCTCCTTAGTGTAGGGCTTGGAAAATCCATCTTAGTGTAGTCCTTGGAAAATACATCCAAACTTGAGAGATTAATACATGTGATGGATTTCACTTGTGTTGATCAATTGGCAGGAAAGGTGTGATTGAGGAGTGTGAATTCCTTTGGTCCACCTAAGAGTGACGTTTGAAATACCATTGATTAGGTGTGTTTCAAGGTTTGATACACTTTCTTGTGCTAATCACTGGTGATAGTAAGGGGCTCATTACCTATCTTTACTTTTATGCATCTCTTCTTTATCTCTTTTCTTCTTTATTTTGTTTTCCTTGTCTTGTGGTTGCTGATTTTTGTATCTTAAGTTATTAATTTCATTTTTAGTAGTTTATTATTGTATATTTTGTATCAAACATATATATTATAGTTTTATCCACAACTCTAAGTCTTGGATCTAAGAAAATCTCTATTAAAAAAGAGTATATAGTCAAAAAAATTAAAAAAAAGGTGTTTCACATTTTTGTACTTTGACATCATTTTAAATCTTAGGTATAAATGTTTTTGTGTTTTTTAATTGGTTTCAAGTACTAGATTCTT
>NC_061121.1:129097596-129204394 GCF_002878395.1 Capsicum annuum | reverse complement strand
TATAAATGTTTTTGTGTTTTTTAATTGGTTTCAAGTACTAGATTCTTGTTCCGTATCTCTTACGGAGTCTAGATCTATTTTTTGAGCAAGATCCGATTGTGTTTGTGCATTCCACCATTGTTGAAAATGTGTTTGAAACTTTTAGTGGGTGGATTTCGTGTGGCTTATGGTATTTGTGACATTTTATGGCTGGTTTGTTCATGTTTAAGCTTGTCTTGGCAAAAGGAACTTAGATCCAAAGTAAAAATTGAATTTAGGGTTCATTTTCCTTGTGATCAAACTTTGCTCAACTGTTGAATATTCATGTTCATCTTCTTCTGCTTCATTGATTGTTGAAGAGGAATATTCAAGGAAGTTGTTTGATCTAAAATATGTAAGAAAGAGAGTGAAAGAGTAGTTAGTTCAAAAGCATATTCAAAGAATATTCCATTATTCCAAAAGGAGGGGGCAACAAAGTACACTTTCAAGTACAAGGGGGGGACCAATACTTTTCCATTTCAATTGAAGGATTGAAACAGATCTAAATTGCATCCTTATACCCTCAAAACCGAAATCCTTCTTCTCCTTAAGTGTTGTTTGTCCAAGATAAGAATTTGGAAATTGAAAATTTTTAAAGTCACGTCCAACCACGAGCTGCCATGTAATCACTTTGGTGACCAACCAAATTGAGTTCAAATTTAGATTTCCTAGTTTCTAATTGTTGTTTCTAGTTTCAATTTTATTGGTTCTATCCCTAATTAGTAAGCTAGTAAGTACCTACTAGTTTGGTAATTAGATTAGAGTCCGTTCGTTTTGTGTCTTCGATTTTTGTGTGCTTTTATCTTTTTTGAATTCATAGTAGTTTGTTAGTTCAACTCCGTACATCATTTTTATTTGAGTCATATCAAACAAAAATTGATTCCGGACCAAAGATTAATCATTAAAGTAACTTGCCAAGTATTGCCAATTATTCAACACTTGTGAAGCCAAGTGTGAGGTGAGGTTTAGAGAGAGTGTGGTAAGGCTTTTGTACTAACTTGTTTGCTCGTTTTGTAGGTTGTGTTTATTTCTATTTTTTTTTTCTTTTAGGTACATTTGCATGGAATCCAAAGGTACTACTTCCAAATCTTTGGGAAATGATACTTTTTGAGCCTTAAAGGCTCGGTTTGTGGCCTTTACTCGAGAAATAAGGAGTGATAATGACTCCTTGAAAACGGAAATGAAGAATGATAATGATGCCTTAAGAAGTAATATGAATGCTATGAGGAGTGAAATGGTATCCTTGATGGGTGGTATGATTAGAATGAAAGTGAGGGTTGATAGATTATATCCAGCAAAGCCTCCACAAAATTCAAACCACCAGGTCTCAAATCCACTTTACCAAGGACAAAACACCCCACAAAATATCATGCCCCAAATCCAAATACATCACCAATGTAATCCAATGCCTCCTCGCCAAGATCCAATAAACAAAAATCACCTCATACAACTAAAAGAAGAGATGTTGATAGAATCAGAGGGTGATGAGGTTGGTTTTAAAGATAGAGAGAAGATTGATATTGAGATACAGGAAGAGTGTTAAGAAAAGATGTAAAGGGAAAAGGAAACCATGGGTAGTGAAGTAGTAAAGGGAAAGAAATGTTTGAATGTGGATCTTGTCCACAAAGAACCCTTGTTACTTCCTAACAAAAAGTTATCATTTTTCCTTGTATTTTCTCTTCTCATGTGGAAGTTCAAGAACCAAGAAGCCCCAAGGAAAGTCCCCTTCAAGCCCTTGTGAGAAAGTCCCAATTTTTGGATAGGTGATGAAGAAGGGAGTCCAAAGGGAAACCTTCACATATTTCCTTGTCATATGGATCATGAAGGTTGCCATGATGCAAAACAAAGTGAAGAACACCCTTCCCATGATCTACAAGGTAACAAAGCTATCTTCTACATCCCTAGAAACTTAAATTGTTATGGTGTGGCTAGTAGCGGCAAAAGTGGTATAGTTTCGGATTTTCTTAGTGAAGAAGTGTATGAATCTTCCTTTGATGATACTCTTGGTATTGTTTGGTTTCATAAGGACTAAACTTTTGTTGTTAGTTTCAAGCACTAGTTAATCCTTTAGATGACTAAATCAATTCTTTTTGTAAGAGTGATTTGCGTCCATCTAGTGCTAGAACTTACAACTTGAATAAGTTTCCCTTACCAAGTGAAAAGAGTATTCATACACTAGTTGAACCTTTCAAAAACCAAGGTGATTCTTCGTTGGTATGTGAGTTGCCAACAACTAGTAAGAGTGTACAAAATGATCAATAGGGTAGAGTTGACCTTGATTTTCTATAATGTTTAGGAGACCAAAGTTGTGATTGTATTTGTGTAAATTTTTTTTATTGTGACTCCTTTGCTTCCCATTATGGTTTGAATATGTGGATGGTCTAATCTCTTAAGATAGAAGGTGGTTTCATGATGGAGGACCCTAGACCAAATGTGTCATTGCCTCTTTGGGGTATTGCTTATAGATGTGCATCCTTGTTTGACAAACTTATGCTTAAGTTACTTGAATCTCAAATTGGGGATGACAATTTCATTTGAAAGGAAGAAGTCGTATGAGTTTAGATTAATTGATTCCAACCTTATGTTCTAAACCTATAGAATCAATTGTCATTCTCATAGATGATAGCACCTTGGATAATGCCTTTACACTTGATGCCTTCATATACTACATCTCTGCCTATGATGATAACAATGTTAATTTGGAATTTGTATTATGTAGAGGTAGTAAGTTTGGTGGCAGGTTTCGTTGCTTGAATGATGATGATTGTGAGTTTGGTAGCCTAGTGAAAGGAGTGGGTCACCTCGGATTAAACCCTCGTCTTCTACTCCCATTTGACCCCAAAATACTTTTTGAGTTGTGGAAGGTGTAGTTTTGGTTCATACTCAATTCCTTTTGATGTTTATTCCATCCACTTCTTTATACCCTTTTATCCAAAGGTTTTTATGTCAAATTTTAAAGATATGTGGGTGTATGTCAACTGTGAGCAAGCATGTGTTGATGATATGAGTGTGGAACTAATACTAACCCTCCAACCAAGAGGATTGTGTACATTTTATGCTCTCTCTTTGGTTTTGCAAGAACTAAATTTTCGGACAAATTCCTTTCGAGATGAAGATGATGATACAAGCATAAAGAGCACAAGGTTTACAAGGTCTTGTAGAAGGTTCAAGCTTTGGATTGCCAAAGGATCAAATCTCGGATTTGCAAGTTCTTGAAGACCTTTTGGAACCATTACAAAGACTTGTCCAAATTAATGAGAGAAGGAGAGATTTCTACATTATTGAGGCACCTCCACTAAGGGCATTGTGGTATTTTAAGACCTCCCTTTTACACTTCAAAGGAGCACGCTTCATTAAGGGCATTTTAGTCATTGTTATGCAATAGTATAAATACTCCTTTTAGCTTCCATTTTTATTAGACTTTGATGAATTTAAATTGAGTATTATTCTTAGTGTAGTTTATTTCCTTTGTGTAGGTCTTGGAAAATCCATCTTAGTGTAGGTCTTGGAATAGACATCCAAACTTTAGAGATTAATATATTTGATGGATTTCTCTTGTGTTGATCAATTATCAAGAAAGGTGTGATTAAGGAGTGTGAATTCCTTTGGTCCACGTAAGAGTGAGGTTTGAAATACCATTGATGAGGTGTGTTTGAAGGTTTGATACACTTTCTTTTGCTCATCATTGGTGATAGTAAGGGTCTCATTACCTATCTTTACTTTTATGCATCTCTTCTTCATCTCCTTTCTTCGTTATGTTAATTTCGTTGTCTTATGGTTACTTTTTTTTGTGTCTTGAGTCCTTAATTTATTTTTAGTAGTTTATACTTGTATCATAAGGAGCATGAGTTCCATCCATGTTGTCCTCAGGTGGGACAAAAGAGTTTCCACAAGCATTAGATCATTGCGGAGGCATGATTTAAAATATAAACAAATGGGATTTAAAGGAGATTCAAGACCTTTGATTATATAGCACAAAAATAGAACAAAAAAAAGGGAAACATTCTTAAATGTCTTGTAGAGTCCACTTTATAAGTGTGTTGCCCTATACACTCATAAAATCAATCTACTCGACCCGACTTTATGGACACCCAACAACTCTAAATCATGCTCTGATACCAATCTTTTTAAGATTTGAACCAGGGCCTAGTCACTATGGGTATTTCAAGCCTATAGAGGAGCGGAGACCACTCCCTTTATTAGTCAAACAAAACATAAATAAATCTAATAATGACAGACGCAAAATAATAGACATAAATACGATAAGTGAATAACTAAAGGAAAATAAGAATCGACACAATCCTAATCTATAGTAATCCACAATACTCTAAGAAACTTATATCAATCTAAGTCCGCATATGACCCTGATGATATCCAATAGGGGAAATCAAATAAATAGTCTATGAGATAAAATAAAGCAAGAAGCAATAGGCCTTTTAAAAGAAGGCTTAACACTTCAACATGAGTTGAAAACAATCTATATTAATCAGAAGCGTAGGAAAAGTAGAAGTGTCTTTCATACATATACTGCATAGGGCTAAAACATATGGAGATGGCTAGTGGGGTAAGTGCTAGCATGTAACTCAGGGAAGGGATAAAATAATTCCAAGTACAAATCAGTCCAAAAACTACATGCACATATTCATATTTATATATATAATATAACAGGATAGGGGACAAAGTTTAGCATGAGTGTTAAAACATTAACTTGGACTGTAGCATATCCATCATAAAAACACCTATGGGTTATATGGGTCCAGCACCCAATGTTGGAGAGGTCCTAATCGGTGTTGGCCATATGAAATAGAGATATCATAGAAAGAACAAGAAGTGGACACAACATCAATCCAAGATACATATATATATAGTGTAGTACAAGCACACGGTCATAAAAACTAACCCTAATGCTAAACAATATGAGTTTCTAGTATCTGTCCTTTAGGAACTCGACCTTCACGGTAAGTTACAAACCCTCTTCAAGAAAAAAAATAATATTTTACACATAACCCATCCGTTTAAACCAAGGAATCATCAGTTAAGGAACACCATAGATATTGTCATACCCTTATGCTTGCAAGCTCATAATAATGTCATTTCAATTCCATTAACATGGGGAATGACATAACCCTATTTAGTTTAGTAAATCTAGTGAGGGGAATGCCTCGACCCCCATAGTTTATTAACCAACACTAGGGAATGCCTCGATACCCTAGCTTATAATATAAAATCCAAACATGGACAACAAGGCCTTCAAAACCAGTTTTATTTAATTTAACCTTTTATGCAATGCAATAGCTTAGATGAGTAAGTTAACCCATATGACAAATCATATTTTCAATCCAATTATGCAAGTGGGTTAAGGGAAAATAATTTCAAAAGCCAATTTTTAAACCAAAATCATCAAATTTGGGGGAATATTCGACCCCCATTCCAATTCATATAGACATTCACCCAATTATTTCAAAAACTATCAATTCAACACATACATGTCTTACAACAACCATGGGAAAAATCAATTTAATCAATAAATCTCAAAACCCTAAACCCACATTCAAAATTATTGATTAAATCTCAAGGATAAAAATAATAAATACAAGCTTTTAACAAAATAAGATTTGGTGAAGAGTAACATGCCTTAGATTCACAAAAATTTGAAATCATGGTAGAGCTTGGAACCCAAAAAATGGTGCACAGTGAAATCCTTAAGATTTTCTTGAGTTTTTAGTTTGAGAGTGAAATTGGTGTTTTTTGATTTTTTAAAACTAAAGAAATTAAACTTATTTTAGATTTAAGATGTGAAAAAGGGTGAAAAGACCCAAACGACTCCCATTCCAAGTGTATAAAATAAAAACTAAATGATTGTTACACGTCGGTGTGGCACACTGCTTATTATAGAGACTCTATTCCATGCGACTTATTAAAAATATTATCCGCTGTGAAACAGTGATATCACAGAGGCACACTGCCTTTGAGCCACACCAATATTATAGAGGTAAAATTCAAGACACGGTAAAAATACTGAGGCTTACTTCCTATGGGTTGCCTCCCATTCCACACTTGATTTAACCTCCCATTCCACACTTGATTTAACATTGCTGCATGATGAAATAACCTTGATTACTTAGAATTCATCAAGGTAACAAAAGAAGTGACCTCCTTGGTAATCAATACAATGCATTACCAACACTATGCTGATGTCGGTTGGCTACTTCCTTAGTTTGAGAACATTTAATATGACCTCCTCATTATTCAATCAAAACTTGAGCTCTCCTTTCTCCATATCGACCAATGCTTTGCTCATGGAAAAAATTGATCACCTTATGACTACGAGCATCTCAGGGTCAACTTCACTATCCAAAATAAAAAAGTCAACCGCTAATATAAAGTTGTGTAACTTCACCAAAACATCATAGGATATGCCCATCGGCTTCTTCACTAAATGGTTTGTTATAAGCTACCACATTATCATTAATTCTTGAGAGCTCAAGCCTAACTATTTGGTTACTATCAACGACATAAAATTAATGTTGGCACCCAAGTCACATAATGCTCTGGAAAACCTAGATGTCCTAATGGTCCATGGGATTATGAACGCTCTAGCATCACTCATCTAATATTCTGAAAATAAAGAAGTGATCGCAATAAAATGGTGCATCCATCAAAAATCCTAAAAATTAACCACTCCCTTCTTCATTACTAACTCCTTCATAGACATGTCATTCCTAGGAATCTTCTGAAGATCTTTGAGAAGAGGGATACTTAAGTGCAACTCTTCCAGCATATCACTAAACTTCTTAAATTTCCCTTCTTCTTTCTTTGGTTTCAACCATTAAGAAAAAGGTGGGAGAAGTCATGGTATTATGTTCATCAAAGGCAAATCGACCTTTCATTTTCCATTATCCTTTTCAACATTAATATCAACACCTATAGCCTTTTCTGACACCACTCTAGGTGTCTGCTTAACCTCAAAACTATTATTCTTTTGCTAATCAACAATAGGAATACAGGGATTAATAATTGTCTTGCCCCTCTGAGTGGTGATAGTTAGACAATGACTATCATTATTAGGATTCTAAAATATATTTGTTTGAAGGGTACCCGACTACCTCTAATTTAAAGTTGCAGACATTTGTCCAAAATACTGCTCCAATTTCTTTGTTATAGTAGAATACAGCTCTATCTTTTGGGTCAACCCTAAAATGTCTGCCTTAATATCCTTAAGATAACGTTCCTTATTTTCCTAACCCTTTAATAGCTTGGACAAGATAGCCTTCATCCACGACTCAGTGTCATGACTACCTGGTGAAACATACACACTACCCTTCTCCTTGTAATCATCCATATATCTCAAGTCACTTTATTGCTCTCTGCTTTTGTCTTTATAACTTCCCCATCATAGTTTTCACCTAAGTTCTCTTGCCTTCTGGCATAAAATCTAGCTAACTCTCTATCTTAGTATTTTGCTCCTTCTTATAAATAAGAATCATATGATCTATAAGACCTACCCTTTGATAAGACTACATTCATCTTCTCATAATTCGTAATTGCAAATATTTTTATGTAATACCCCTCAAAGTTCCCTTATAGTTTGAGCCTTGAGCATGTGAAGTGAAGTGTAAGTTCATCCCTAGAAGATTGAGTAGTGCCCTCCCAAGGGATTGGTGTCTAAACCATATAGAATTTTCTTAAATTTGACTTTTTTTCATTCAAAGAATTGAATTATCTTCTAATTTTGTCCAACTCCGTCACTGGGGTGAGAATTTATGGCCATCTTACTGAGAGTTATCAGAACCGGCCATGTGCGATGGATGATCCAATAGACCGTTGAGTCTGCGATGGACCGTAACTTAGTCCATTGCAATAAAGATAGTAGCTCGCTATTCTGGCCTAAGTGTGATGGCCAGTATGACAAACTATCAAGGCTGCGATGGACCATAACTGACACTATCGCCACTAAGGTAGACTGGTATCATGCTGGCCAACATACGATGGATGATAAGATACACTATCAAGGCAGCGATGGACCATCACTGAGACTGTTGCAACTAAGTCAGAGTGGTCTCATCCTGGTCAATATGAGATGGATGATAAGATGAACAGTTAAGGCTGCAATGGACTTTTGCTTCAATCATCATATCGATGAAGTATGTTTTTTTTTGGACAGGCATATGACGGATGATACGACAGACCATTTAGGCAGCGACGGATCATCACTCCGACCATCACAACCACCGTTCAGTATTTTAAGTCATTTTTAAAAGAGACTCTTCAGTTTTTCCACTCTTTTATCAACCAGATATATTCTAAATAAATAAAATTACTTCATTCATCATCTAAAAAATAAGTGAGAGCGAGGGTTTCTCCTTTAAGATAAAATCTAAAACCCTACTCAAAGAAATCTAAGAAGTCACCATAGATTGTACAAACTGAGTTGAGATTTAAATTGCCCAAGTTTAAGGGTTGTAAGAACCCTCTCTCAAGAGTAAGAAGAAGCATTTGAAGAAAGCTTATTCATCTAATTTCATAATCTAAAGTATGTGAATTTTTTAACAAAGGTAATCCTTTTACCCATGTTCTCTACGTCTTACTTAAACTACAATTTTCTACTATCTTTGACATTTTACATGATATTGAATTAGGTTTTTCACCCATTATTATTGATTGCAACATCTTGATGTTTCCCATGAATTGAAAGTCAAATAGCATAATTTTTGCATGTTTTCTTATGAAATTTAAGTTGAATTTATACCCTATGTTGTTACTCCTTGAGAATTTTAGAGTTTCAATGTTATAGAAATTGAAGTATATGAGTATGTTGATATTTTGAGACAAATTGTTGGAACTTCCAGATTTCTTCATGAATTAGGTATCTATATGCTATCTATTATGCATTATGCTGAATTTTAATTTGAGATTGAATTATGGGTCATTAAGCCTTATTTGAGGCTTGCAATTTTATGAACTATTGTGCTATAAGAACCTATGATTTAAGTATTTTGAGATTATTGAGAAATGTATTGACATAATGGTCATAGATTTCTTAAATCCACTCTACCACATTAGATTACAAATTTGATTGTTGGGTTCTTATGAACCATGAGATTTCGTTGAAAGTGGATTTCTATGAGATGAGTGACAGAAACTAAAGGGAGTAGTATTTAACTTCAAGTTGGGTAAGTTACCATGATTTCTTACCCCCAGAACTATGTGTCACCGTAGAGTTGAAATTTTGGGTCTATGACCAAGATAATTGGGCTCGAGGCCAAGATAAGTGATCACTGAGTTGAGATTATACTCCTGGGCAAGAGTATGGCGCCTCTCACCAACATGAGTTTTCTTCCTTAGGAGGACAAGACATTGGACTCCATTTAGCTCGCATGGTTTATGTCTGTTAAGAGAACCTCCCTTAGATAGTGTATTTTCCATTGAGATAGAATATTTTTCCAAAAGCTTTGATATGAGATATTTTATAAAGTGAATGAATTTCTTTTGAGTATCTTTCAAAGAAGGAAGTAGTTTTCTCTACTAATAAGATTTGATCATTATTTTTTAAACCAAAGAAATATGATTTCTAGTTCCAAGTGTTTGAGTTCAAAAGAGTTATAAGTTCTTGAGCATTAAAGAAGTTTTACTCCCTATGAGATATATGCATGAGTTAAAAGTATTGTTTAAATTTTCCTTCAGCCTACGAGTAATGAGAATAATAGAAAAGTACAGATTTTAAAGCTAAAGTATAATGACTCACAAAATTTGTGTTATATGCTTCATTTTACATGACTTATGAGCTGTACATTTTGACTTATTCAAGCCATGCAAATCATTCCTATTACATGCATAATTTGATTAAAGGGTATTGATATTTTTTTATTTAAATGCATACACCCCCATATACTCACTACATTCCCAAGTGCTGATTCACATATACGTTTACGTGCTACATTATCTGATATTGTAGGTTCAGGTGCTCAATCCCAGCCTTATCAGTGATTCCTATGTACCTTTGACTATACTTCTCTAGTGGTGACTCCTCATGGTTTGAGGGCCTATCTTCAGATATTTCAGTATTTGAGCATTTATGTTATTACTTTTAGTTTAGTTTGAGTCAGTTAGGGATCTATCCCAATGGATCTCTAGTTCATCATGTAATAGAGGCTTTGTCAAACTAATTATCAAACTATGGTTGTGTTGAGATTTCAAGTATTGTGGTCGTTATGATCGATTATTATCTTTGTAATTCCTTTCATTTAATATGACAGTGCTAGTGTTTTCTATATTCCTTCTTAAATGAATTATTATGAGAAGTGATAGGCTCAAAGGGTTAGCTTGGGGATACTTATATCCCTAAGCACCGTGTGACGTCTTGAGAGGTGATTTTGGGTAGTTACAAACTTGGTATTAGTGCAGGTTTTAAAGGAGTCCTAGGGAGCTGACAAGCTGCATTGAGTAGAGTCTTGATCATCGTTATGTAGCATTCCACATCTATAAGCAAGAGGCTATAAGACATTTTAGGAAATAGCTTTTTCTTTTATTCAGATACCATCATACCTTCAGTTGTCCCTCTCATCTAATAATTCGTGCTTTCTTATTTCATAAAATGCCTCTCCGAAGAGAGAATGCCTATAGAAATGATGATGAGCAACCCAACCTATTAATTATTTGAATGATATAGTGTCTCATGCTGAGTATCAAGCAGCCTTTCTAGCATTAGCCCAAGAATTCACTGCTAATGTTTGGGCCAATAAATGAGCCATGGTAGTAGATCTATAAGTAGGTGAAGTAGCTGCTTCTAGGATCTATGATTTTATATGGATGAAGCCGCAAGAGTTTTATGGGTCCAAGGTAGGTGAGGACCCATAGTCATACCTTAAGGAGGTGAGAAAGACCACATAGGTGATGCATATTTCTATGGAAAAGAGTGTTGAGTTAGCATCTTACAGGTTGAAAGACATCGCTTATGAATGGGTTGTATCGTGGAGAAAAGGTAGGGGTGAGGATGTTGCTCCAATGACTTGGAAAGTGCTCCAAGATGCATTCTTGGACAAGTTTTTTCTGCTTGAGATGATGGAAGCAAAGATTCAGGAGTTTATTAACATGAGACAGGGCTCTATGACCGTTAAGGAGTACTTCTTAAATTTCAACCAGTTGGCCAAGTATGCTCCTGATTTAATTTTTGACAACTGAGCTAGTCTGAGTAAATTCATGACAGGTGTTTCTAGTATAGTGCTGAAGGAGTATAGGACTACTATGCTGCATAGGGATATGGATCTATCTAGTTTAATGATGCATGCAAAATAAATATAGGCGGATAAGATTAGAGAAAGAGATAGAATGAAGGGTAACAAGAGGGATAGATTTAAGCAGCATGATTATCATCAGCTTAGGTTCCATAGAGGGAATCGCCCTCAGTTTTTGAGACATTCGTTTATTCCCGCACCTAGAGGTAGGAAGACGCAAGGGAGAAGATCTTTTATGTCAAGATCGCAGAATAATGTTAGTAACATACCCTGCTATCCTCCTTGTGGTAAGTGTGGTAGGGATTATCTCAGTGAGTATTTTGCAGATTTGAGGGGTTATTTTGATTTTGGAAAATAGGGCCACAAACTTAGAGATTTTCTGCATGCTACGTAGGGGAATAGAGATGCCGGACCTCAGGCATAGACTACTAGTGCACCAGCTCCTGTACCCCGTGCCACCCCTACTTAGGGTTCTTCATCTAGCACTGCTGGAAGTCAGTGCCAGAACATATTTTATGCCTTTCAATCCCGTCAGTAGTACGAGGACTCTCCCAATTTTGTTATTGGTATGCTCCGCATCATTTGTCTTTATGTTTATGTGTTGTTGGACCCTGGGTCAAGTCTCTCTTATGTGACCCCACTAGTGCTTGTGAATTTCAAAATGAGTCCAAAAAAAATTTCCTAAGCCTTTTCTGGTTTCAACACCTGTAGGGGAGTCAGTTGTTGCTAATAAAGTGTATTGAGATTATCTTTTTACAATTCTTCATAGAGTCAGACTTGTTGATTTGATAGAGTTTGACAAGGTGGATTTTGACCTTATTCTAGATATGGATTGGCTTCATTCTTGGTATGTATCTATAGACTGTCGTACCCATGTGGTCTAGTTTTTGTTATTGATGAACCAGTTTTTGTGTGGTTTGGTAGTTTGTTATCTCTAAAGAGTCATTTTATCTCTAATATAAAAAACAAAAGGCTAATATCGAAGGGTTGCATCTATCACCTAGTTAGAGTCAAAGAAACTAAGTCTGAGGCTCCAATTATTCAGTCAGTCAATATTTTTAATGAGTTTCTACATGTTTTTTCGGAAGGTCTCCCAAGGGTGACTCCCGATAGAGAGATAGAGTTTGGCATTGACCTTCTTCCCAATACTCATCCCATTTACATTCCTCCATACCATATGGCACCTGCTGATCTTATGGAGTTGAAAGAGCAACTCAAAGATCCTTTAAAGAAAGGTTTTGAAAGGCCTAGTTTTCTCCTTGGGGCGCACCTGTTTTATTCATATGAAAGAAAGATAGTTCTTTGCCTATATGCATTGACTATCATCAGCTTAAAAAGGTCACAGTCAAAAATACGTATCCTCTTTTGAGAATTGATGACCTATTTGATAAGTTGCAAAGTGCAAGTTATTTCTCAAAGATAGACCATAGATCCGTCTACCAGCAGCTTAAATTGAGAGAATTTTATATTCTAAAGACAGCCTTCCGAACCCGCTATGGTCACTTTGAGTTTCTAGTTATGTCTTTTGGGCAAACCTATGCCCCAGCAGCTTTTATGGACCTCATGAATCGAGTGTTCAAGTAATATCTTGATATGTTTGTCATAGTGTCCATAGATGACATCCTTGTTAACTTAGAATTGTCTTGCAAACTCTTAGAAGTCACTAGTTATTTGTTGAATTTAGTAAGTGTGAATTTTTACTAAATTCTGTAGCCTTTCTGGGTAATATTGTTTCAACTGAAGGTTTTAGAGTTGACTCCCAAAAGACAAAAGCTGTAAGAAATTATCCTAGACCTATCTCTCTATCTAATATTAGAAGTTTCTAGGGTCTAGTGGGCTACTATCTGCTTATTATTAAAGGTTTCTCCTTTATGGCATCTCCCATGACCTGGTTAACCCAAAATAAAGTTAAGTTCCACTATCAAATTCCTGTGAGAAGAAGTTTCAGGAGTTGAAGATTCGACTTCAACCCCTGTGTTGACTTTGCCTAATGGTAAAGATGGTTTTGTAGTATATTTTGATGCTTCTATAATTGGTTTGGGTTGTGGGTTGATGCAAAGAGGTAAGGTTATAGCCTATACCCATATATAATTAAAGTTGCATAAGAATAATTACCCATCCCATGATCTTGAGTTAGCTATTGTGGTCTTTGCTTTGAAAATGTAGAGACAATATCTTTGTGGTGTTCATGTGCTTACCGATTATAAGATCTTTAAACATGTGTTTACTTAGAGGTAGTTGAATCTTAGGTAGATGAGGTGGTTAGAGTTTTTAAAAGACTATGATATGAGTTTGTTATATCACCTGGGCAAGGCCAATGTATTTGTGGATGCCCTTAGTAGATTGTTTATGGGTAGTGTTGCTCATGTAGAGGAAGGTAAGAAACAGTTAGCTCATGATATGCATTATCTGGCTAGACTGGGTGTTAGGTTTCTTGATTTAGCTGAGGCGAGTACTTTGGTGCAAAGTAGTTCCGAATCCTCCTTAGTTTCGAATGTGAAGGAGAAGCAAGATTAAGATCCTAGTTTGGTCAGACTGAAAAAGTCAATTAAGGACTAAAAGGTAGAGGTTTTCTCCTAAGGAGGAGATGGCGTGTTGAGATTGCAGGGTAGATTATGTGTTCCGTGTGTTGATGATCTGAGGTAGAGGATTATGGCTAAAATACATAGCGCGTGGTATTATATTCATCCCGACACTACCAAGATATACTACGACTTACGGGAAATCTATTGGTGGAATGGTATAAAGAAAGATATAGTTGAGTTTCTAGGAAAGTGTACAATGTGCCAAAAGGTTAAGGTAGAGCACCAAAGACCTGGTGGTGTGATGCAAGAATTTTGTATACCTACTTTGAAGTGGGAGGTGTTGAATATGGACTTCGTGACTGGGTTACCCCTTTCACAAAGTCATTGTGAGTCCATTTGGATTATTGTAGACAGGCTGACTAAGTCCGTGCATTTCCTGGCAGTGAATACATCTTATACAACAGAGGAATATGCTAGATTGTATATTCGGGAGTTAGTCAGGCTACACGGATTTCCCTTGTCTATCATTACAGATAGGGGTACTCAATTTACTTCTCAGTTTTGGAGGGTATTTCGGCAGGGTCTTGGTACCTAAGTGCATTTGAGTTTCGGTCAGGCTGAGAGGACCATTCAGACCCTAGAGGATATGCTGAGGACGTGTGCTGTTGATTTCAAAGGTTGTTGGAATGAGCATTTGCTATTGATAGAGTTTTCTTATAACAATAGTTACCATGCTAACATCAAGTTGGCACTATTTAAGGCCTTGTATAGTAGAAGATGTAGATAACCCATTAGGTGGTTTAAAGTGGGTAAAGCTTTTGTGATTTGGCCTGATGCAGTGTTTGAAGATATGGAGAAAGTTAAGTTGATTATAGAAAGTTTGAAGACTTCTCAGAGTCGTCAAAAGTCATATGCCGATATGAGGAGAAGAGATCTTGAGTTTGAAGTGGGTGACTTGGTGCACTTGAAGATTTCACCCATGAAAAGGGTGAAGAGGTTTAGTAAATAGGGAAAGCTTAGTCCCCGTTATATTGGCCCGTATAGAGTTTTGAGTTGTATTTGGAAAGTAGCCTATGAGGTTGAGTTGCATGTGGAGTTGTAAATTCATTCATCCTATTTTTCATGTCTCCATACTTAAGAAGCATATTGGTGATTTCGTTGTGGTATATCCTTCAGAGAGTGTTGATATTTAGACAGTCTTTCATTCGATGAGAATCCTATAGAGATCTTAGATTTTCAAATCCGTAGATTGAGGAACAAACAGGTTCCCTTGATCAAAGTGATGTGGCTGAACCAGTCAGATGCGGGCGCTACTTGGGAGGCAAAAGTAGACATGCAAGCCAAGTACCCTCACCTCTTTTCCGTGAGTTCAGATCGATCCAAAGATATTATTCTTCCTTAATTCAGCCCTTCTAAACTAATGTTTAGCTATATATCTATTCTTGCATGAGTTCTTGCAGTTTCTGAGGTATTCAAGAGTCTAGAGAGATTTTGAGCCATTTAGCACATTGCCTCAGCTATATGGACTTAGTTTTGTTGTTTTCCTAGTCTAAATAGTGATATTTGAGGGTGAATGTTTCTAAGGGGGAGATATTGTAAGACCCTGCAAAGTTTGCTTAAAGTTTGATCCTTGAGCGTGTCAAGTGAAGTGTAAGTCCGGCCCTAAAAGATTGAGAAGACACTTCCCAAGTAATTGGTGTTGAAACTATATATAATTTTCTTAAATTTGACTTCTTGTCATGTAGAGAATTGAGTTATCTTTCCAACGATACCAATTTTGTCCAAATCCGGCATCAGAGTGAGAAATTATGCCCATTTTACTAATAGTTGTCGGAATTGCACAGGTGCGACAAACGATCCAACAGACCATCGAGTCTACGATGAACCATCACCCGGCTCATCGCAACCAAGGTAGTAACTCCCTTTTCTGGCCCAAGTGCAATGGCCAGGATTACAGACCATCAAGGCTGCAACGGACCATTGTTGAGATCATCGACACTGAGGTAGTGTGGTCTTAGCCTGGCCAACATGTGATAGAAGATCTGACGGACCCTAAAGACTACGATGGACCATCACTTCTACCTTTACATCAAGGCAGTGTGTTCTTTTTTAACTGGCATATGATGAATGAGTGGACGGACCGTCAGGCTAGCGACGGACAATCGCTCCGACCGTTGCAGCCACCGTTCAGTATTTTATGTCATTTTTAAAAGGGACTCATTAGTCTTTCCACTCTTTTATCAACCATATATATTCCAAATGAATAAAATGACTTCATTCATCATCTGAAACACAAGAGAGAGCTAGGGTTTCTCCCTCAAGATCAAATCTAAAAGCCTTCTCCAAGAAATCCAAGAACTCACTATAGATTCTACAAATTAATTTGAGATTTATGTTCCCTAAGTTGAAGGGTTGACAGAACCCTCTCTCAGGAGTAAGAATAGGTGTTTGAAGCAAGCTTGGTCATCCAATCTCATAATTTAAGGTATGTGGGGTTTTTAACAAGGGTAATCCTTTCACCCTTTTTCCCAAAGGCTTATTTAAACTATAATATTCTTCAATCTATAAGATTTTACATGATATTAAATTAGGGTTTTTCACCCATTGTTATTTATTGCAATATCTTAACGTTTCCCATGAATTGAAAGTCAAATAGCATGACGTTTGCATGTTTTCTTAAGAAATTGAAGCTGGGTTTATACCCTACGTTGTTACTCCTTAAGAATTTAAAAGTTTTAATGTTCTAGAAATTGGAGTATATGAGTATGTTGATATTTTGAGACAAACTTCTGTAACTTCAAGATTTCTGCATGAATTATAAATCTAAATGCTATCTATTATGCATTATGATGAGTTTTAACTAGTGATTGAATTATGGGTCATTAAGCCCTACTTGGGACTTGCAATTTTATGAACTATTGTGCTATAAGCACCCATGATTTAAGTATGTTGTGATTATTAAGGAATGTTTTGACCTAATGGTCATATAATTTTGAAATCCACTCTACTATAGATTTGATTGTTGGGTTCTTATCAACCATGAGATTATTTTGAAAGTGGATTTCGATGAAATAAGTGAGATAAACTAAAGGTAGTAGTATTTAGCACCGAGTTTGGTAATTTACCATGGTTTCTTACCCTAGAACTATGTGCAACCGTAGGTTTGAGATTTTGGGCCTAAGGTTGATATAATTGGGCTTAAGGCCAAGATAAGTGATTACTAAGTTGAGGTTATACTTCTTGGCAGGAGTATGACGCCTCTCCCCAATATGAGCTTTCTTCCTTAGGAGGACAAGATGTACTCCATGTAGCTCGCATGGTTTATGTTGGTTAAGAAAACCTCCCTAAACTAAAGTATTTTCTATTGAGATAGAATATTTTCCCAAAAGCTTTCAGATGAGATATTTTCTAAAGTGAACGAAGTACTTTTGAGTATTTTCCAAAGAAAGATGTAGTTTTCTCTACTAATAAGAGTTGATCATCAGTTTTTAAACCAAAGTTATATGATTCCGAGTTCAAAGTGTTTGAGTTCAAAAGAGTTATAAGTTTTTTAGCATTAAAGAGGTTTTACTTCACATGAGATATATGCATGCATTGAAAGTATTGTTTAAAGTTTCCTTCAGCCTATGAGTAATGAGAATAAGAGAAGAGTACAGATTTTAATGCTAAAGTATAATGACTCACGTGATTTTTGTGACATGATCATTCTACATGACTTATGAGCTTTATATTTTGACTTATTCTAGCCATGTGAGTCATTCTTATTACATTCATGATTTTATTAAAGAGCATTGATATTGTTTTATGTAAATTCATACACCCCCATATTCTCAGTACATTCCCAAGTGTTCATCCACATATACATTTATGTTCTAGATTTTCTTATAATGTAGGTTCTGGTGCTTAATCCCAGCCTCATCAGTGATTCCCGAGTACCATTGTCTACATTTCTCTAGTGGTGAATCCTTATTATTCGAGGGCCTATCTTT
This sequence comes from Capsicum annuum, assembly GCF_002878395.1. Taxonomy (NCBI): domain Eukaryota; kingdom Viridiplantae; phylum Streptophyta; class Magnoliopsida; order Solanales; family Solanaceae; genus Capsicum; species Capsicum annuum. The sequence goes on along the minus strand of NC_061121.1, from coordinate 129,186,628 downwards.
CTATATTTCAGTATTCCGGTGTTTAGGTTATTACTTTGAGTTCAGTTTGAGTCATTTGGGGATCTATCCTAATGGCTCTCTAGTTCATGGACTAGTTAAGGCTTTGTCAGACTAGTTATCAAACTGTGGTTGTGTTGAGATTTGCAGTATTATGGTCATTTGGACCGAGTATTATCTTTGTATTTCCTATCATTTTATATGATTGTGCTAGTGTTTTGTATTTTCCTTCTTGAATGAGTTACTATGAGAAGTAATAAGTTCAAAGGTTTAGCTTGGGGCTATTATAGCACTAAGCACCGTGTGACATCCCGGGATGTGATTTTGGGTTGTTACACGTTATCAACAATCCAATCTTCTCCCTCATCTAAGAAAATTCTTATGTCAATGTGTCATCAACAACTTTCTGCTTGCTGGAGGCACCAATAGCATATGTGCTAGTGCCTCTCTCTACCTCCCAAGTATCCCACCCTTGATTGGTAAGAGAGATTTTATCTAATACTTTAGATGATGCCTCCTAACACAGACGTATGAATTCTTGACAAGTAATGGTTTTACAATAGCTCCTAAAGTAGTATTAAAGCCTTAATAGAAGATCTCGAGCTAGTTATTACTTTAAATCCAATACTTAAGCACTTTCATCAACATTTTTTTGAATCAAAACCATGCCTTATACATTGATTCATGCTATAACTATTTGAAATTATACATCTCATCCTTGAACTAAACCATACTAAATAGTGGAGAGAAATGATCTAAAAACTACCTCTAAAACTCATTCCATGTAGTAATTGATCCTCGAGGAAGTTCCCCTAACAATAATTTAACTTCACCGATTAGAGACAAAGGAAAAACATGATTCTATTAGCCTCCAGATCTACCCCTGGCATAGTTTATGACAGGAAAATCCTAATAAAATAATAAGGTGCAAGGTTTTATCATCAGTTGGGAAGACCATAAACGTACCCTTCAATTTCAATAGTTGGATCATAGAACTGGTGATATCAAGCTTCATATTCGCTGGTAATGAACGAGAAATAATAGTTTTTGTCTTAATAAGCTCAATATATCAAAAATCCTCCTCTGGATCATATATGGAGTTAAGTACTGATAGGCTGGGAGTACTTGAGCTTTACCCCTTCTACCTATATCTTGGTCACCATTAAATGCTACTAAATGATCCACTTTATGTCTTCAGATTGTTAGCTCTGCCTCTTTAGCTACGCATTGGGGATCTGCTTCACTCCTATGGTTTGTAGATACTACTGCTAATAGTTTGTTAGTGGTTAGGCCAATAATATCCTAAATATTTGTAAGAGGAGGTAAAGGAAAGCTAGTAGGAATCTCCTAAAGCCTAACAAGATGGCCTTTATGTACGCATTCTACAATCATATTACTCGGCTGTAGGATAAAACATGGGTCAGGATTAAGTGGGATCCAGGGATTTCCTTGACTCCTACTATTAGGCATACACCAGTGTACACCAAAAAAATAGAAAACTAAAACCTATAAACTTCTACAACTTCAATCAACAAGCACACCATATTCACTGACAACCGTGCCAAAATTTTGATGAACGGCCATACAACACCTCCTTAAGAGGTTAAAATAATCGATGAAAAAATATCATAATCACACTAGGTTGGGATCGAACCTATAAGGAATACATGGAACTTTCTCTCAAACTTGCCAAAATCAGGGGGCAGTATAGAAAAGTAAATGGGGGAATTTGTTGTGAATAGTAAGAAGTAATGAACCTCAAATACATTGATTCATAAACATTCTAAAGCAAACACTAGGACTTTGTTCCCCATGGCTTTCTAATTTCATTGGTTTATCATGCTCTGTTGAACCAATCCAATAACTTACATGCAGAATTTGATAAATTATGTATCAGTAACCATCTTGTGAACCACATAGTGAATTTTAGTCTTTACCTTTTAAGTCTTCCAGTGTCACCTTACTAACCCTTATCCTAGATCATTGATTAACTATTGCCTTTTGAATCTCTAGTTAATTAGAGAAGGATAATAAATTTAAGTAGATGAAGATGATTAGTTGATATCAACAATTAACTCCAAATTACTATTGTAATCTTATTTTCCTACTTTCTACATGTCTTGTGAAGAAAATAGTGAATATATGCAGAATCTTAACATTTGCAGCAACTAAGAAATCTATTAAACTAAAGATGATCACAATACATGCAAGAATACTAGATGAGAACAACATTGCACTTCCCCTACTTTATTACATATTTGGGGATTCCACATACCTAGATAAGGTATTTAGCCATTTATCTTTGTGAAACAATCAATGGAATTTGTAATTGAAAGAATTAACTCAATCCCACAATAGCTTACAACAAAAAACCAAAGTCTGAAATTGAATATCAAACCAAAATCTAAGAACATAATCTCAAGATCAAAATAGAATTTTAGAATAAAAATATATGTTTTTGAATGATAAGAGTGTGTCAACTAAGTAAAAAAATCAAAAAGGTATTTGTAGAATAAATGGAAACCCTAGAAAATCAATCCAAAAGAAAAGAGGATAACTGGAGATGGTGGCCATGTACGGAGTCACTTATGGGTTATAGGTGTCACTTATGGGCCATAGGTGACATATATGGTCTATAGGTGGTCCCACATTTGTGACAGTGTCCAACTTCTACAAAACCTTTTATGTACTTTACAAATTTAGATAGCTGCAATACGTAAGTACTACCTACAGTTCATAGGTAGTCCCACGTAGGGGATACTTAAAAAATTTCATGTTCTAAATTTTTTGGAATTCAACTTTCTGACATATGTTTTGATACCAACCCCACCTATGTAGCACCTATGGGGCATAGGTACCTATGTAGGAGGTCCAAAAACATCAATTTTTACCTTTTTTCTCTTATTCTACTCCAAAACCTGGTTTATAACAAAACCCAATGCAAAACACATCATATCTAACATAAAGACCTAAATTATTCCCTGTTTTGATCATTTTAAGTGTATAAAGTGCTATGAAACTATAGCATAACAACGGGTCCACAAAAACATAGAATTTTGCAAGTCTCCACATATGGTGCAATAAAACTAGTGTGACTGTTAAAGTAGCCCTTTGGGCATTTAAGCAACTCTATTAAGCCTAGGAGGTACGTCTTTAGTGGTTACCTAGTTGCTTTAAAGCTGACAACTGAAGCAGCACAAGATCCTATTTAGCCTCCTACCATCTAACTGAGGTACCTCTTTAGCAATCACTTGGGAGATTTAGCTATCACCGCTAAAGCAGCCGAGGGTCTGTTTAATGTCACCTGAGTATATATATACCTTTGTTCTTAATTTTTTACCATATTAGACACTTGATGCTTGGGGTTTTAGAGGTTTTGGGAAATTTCTCCCACTTTAAACCATCGGTAAGCTCCAAATCCCTATTTCAATAATTTCATTGATTCTTGACATTTAAAACTTTTTATATCTCAATTTCAATATTAGAATTTGGAGATTTTGGCCAAGAAGGCTAAAATATGTAATTCTTTGATTTAAACTCTAATTTCTATCCGTTTTCACTTGGGTTCTATTCTATTGGTTCTTTTATTCATGGTTAATATATTTTTAAATTAAAATTCAATTTTACCCTTTTTTTAAACTCATTTTGGGGGTCCATTTTGTCCCCGAATCAGAAATGAGCAATATAGCTATCATTGTTTTTATGGTGATCCATAGTTTCAATATATACTTTAGTTGTTTTTGATTCAATTTATGTGGGTAAAACTCTATAGTAAAGTCTTTTAGACTCAATTTTCTTCATACGAGGTTGGTTATGACTTTAGTTTCTTCAAATTAGGTTCGGTATTTAATATTTGTATGAAATCATGTTATGGGTTTGATGACTAATCTGAAAACTAGCGTTATTACTATTTTTTTCCCATTTAATGGAATGTGCTATTGTTATTTGGTTGTCTGTTGACATTATTTATGGTATGTAATCAAGTGGGGACTTATATAAAGTTATTGACGTGATAATTATATTATTAATTGTCTTCTCTTTGGTGAAAAATGGCTAAGTTGTTATTTGTGTGGTATCAAATGGCATATTATGGTATATCTTACTATATTGGTTTATGAACTACATTGAATCATGGATGGTTGGAATATTGAGTGGATTTGTGGATCACATGATTGTTATATTCGTTGGATTAGGAAAATATAGTTCTGGTTTGTTGTGAGCATTGCATCCTCATATTTTATCATTCATGAAACATTGATACCACTGGAGAAATATTGGCTTTTTCTGATAGAATATGTGACATATTTAAAAACCCTCTACCGATGTACATGTCATAGATGAGTTTTGGATACTGGATTATTATTGGATCTTGTATTATATATGGGTTGATGAACCTTCTATGGGTCCTATCTCAAGAGCACAACTCGAATGTGTGTATAGATGTTGTGTAACAACCACATGCATCATATCATCATCATTATCATTATTGAATTTTACATATTATGCATATTTTGTGTTATATTTTCATTCTCGATTTTATATCTATCTATTTATGCCTCTTTCTTGTATTTTTATTTTTCTACTGTGTATATTATGAAACTGTTAGGGGAGGTGGCATAGGCTATTATTTGGGATATTTTCTAATTGTAGGTAATGAGCCCATAGTGTGTATTCTATATTTTTTATTCTACTTTTCTCAGTCAAGTTATAATACCTTTGAAGTATAAATGGGCTATACTCACTCCTACTGTGCCCTTTCCATGCAGATCTAGTACAAATGCGCAGCGCGGTAGCTAATTTACATATTTTTTGGACTATTATTTTTGTAGCAGTCGGTCTATGCTACTTGAGTTTATATATAACCTCTTCTTATTTAGTTTATGTCTTGTTTTCGTATAAAGAGACCGATTTTGTCCCTTTTGGATTCTATGTTGTATATTTTAACTTTAGATGTATTTAGTTGTTTCTTACAGTGTGACACCAGATCTTAGGAGATTAATGGTACTTTTGTTATGTACTTTTTGCTATTAATGTATATGTGTTCTTTGGCTTCGCTCTAGAAGCCTTACTATGGGTTATGGTATTGTTGTTCCCTTTTATATCAATTCAGGTGATAGGCTTACTTGTTTAGTATTGTCACGACAAGTGCCATCGTGACCCTTCAATTTTGGGTCTTGAAAAATTAATATCAGGCAGCCAGGTTCTTTTGTCTCATTAGTGTAAGATCAGGGTGACTATTAGAGTCTAGTAGAGTGGTACGTAGATATCAGCATCTATCCATGTGAGGTTATAATATATCTTTAGGAAACTTCTCCTTTTTGTCAGTTTTGGGTCTTTAAAAATTTATATCAGAGCAGACAAGTTCCTTGGTCTCATTAGTGTAAGAACAAGGTGACTAGTAGAGTCTTGTTGATTGGTACATAGATGTATGTATTTATCTTTGTAAGGTTACAACATATCTTTCGGAAACTTCTCCTTTTTTATTCCTTATAGTACAGATACTTTCATACCTTGTTTTTTAAATTGTATTTCACTCTTTTCTACATAAATGGAGAGGAATAGATCCCATAAGGTTAGAGATATTAATCCATCTTCTAAAGAGAGAGCTTAGTGTAAAGGGTGAGTCGCCAGTCATGGACGATCCATAAGACGTGCTCAATCATTAGGAAATTTATCGTCTGATGGTGAATTTACCACTCATTTACACTCGACATTCATGTAGATTACCATATATCAAATAAATAAAAGAGACATAAGTATGATTAAATGCACTAATATCCATATTTTGCAGTCATAAAGATTATGAGATGGAATGATGTAGACTTAAGCCAAAAAGGATCAAAGAAAGATAAAGGAAGTGCAGCTAGAAGACTTGGAGGAGAAAGATACCTCAGATACCATGATCGCGATGAGTCAAGACAGTCAGTAACCTCGATTGCATTATTTATACGTGGTCGCTATAGCTGTGATCATAATAAATCTGGTGCAATCTAGGTTATGCAGCATTTATTGTTACTACAGTTTTATAACTTTCAGTAGCCGACCCCATATCCTTTAAATGCTTCAAACCCTTTTCCATTTTGGGAATTCTATAGACTAGTAATACTCTGAATTTTAAATTGAAACCCATAATATGGCAAGAATTGTAAATTTGATTTGGATTTTTGGATTTTGGTATTTATGATGAATGGATGCCTTGAACAACCCATTTGGTATATATTTTTTTCTTTTCTTTATGAGTAGCTAAATATTTTAGTCTTGGGATTATATTGAACTAAGGTGAAAATTAGTTGTGGGTTGTGATCTATTTGTGTATATGCTAGTTAGATGGTAATGGGTTCTACTATCACATGGTTTTGTGGTGAAAACCGCATGGTCTTGATAACCCAAACCATCCTTGAGAAAGGGGTTTGGGTTAACTTTAGAAGCCCTTATTATCCTTGAAGGAGAGATGTGAGAACCAAGGTAATGATGTACAATTATTATTTTTAGTTTACTTATTGTCACTATCTTATAATAAGGGTGATTTTGTAGTTCACCTTATCTTTGGTATCATCCTATAAATAGGGATGCCCAAATTGAGGTAGTAGGTGAATATGATTCACCCTTGAGTCTAATTTCTCAATAAAACCTCAAATATTTTGCTTGCGGAAGCTTCACAAAAGGCAAAGTCAGTGATTTAGTGGATTCTTAGAGCTTTCTTTGGAATCTAGGTAGGCTAGGTTTTCCCTTTCATAGATTGTACTATGTTATTATATCTTTATGATATTATGTAATGATTTGGGAAGGGTTTTAAGTATTGGTGATCAATTTTGCAATAGTTGGGATAGTTAGACCTTCTAAGCTATTCGACAATCATAATTTAGATGCTTTTGCTTAGTTGCTTAGATCATGTGTATAACCTCCATCATTGGTCTAATTAAGGATTGGTTGAAATCTAAAATAAGAATTAGATACCTTAGCCTAAACTGGTGTAGATTATGCCTTATAATCAAATTTAAGAGTTTAGAATTAGGCTTTGACCCACCTTAGGCAAAGACTCGATCTAGTTCAAATAGACCTTTATACATTCACTAGCTATCTCAAAATGTGTATTATGAGGCTTAATGAGACTAGATTATTCATAGCCATGATGGTTGGGTATTGGGAGTTGATGCTAAATACAGAAGGACACAATGATTATGATTGTTGATTTTTTATGATATTAATTATTATAGGATGATATATGTGTGTATATATATATATGTTTGAGTCCTGCTAATAATGATGATATAATGATATATTATAAATGGTTAGAGTTCGAATGTTAATAATGTTATGATGATATATGATAATCAGTTAGAGTTTTGTTGTTATGATGATATAATAATATACTTATTGATTTAAGTCCGGATATTGGTAATGATAATATTGACATATACTCGATTTAAGTCAGAAAGATTATGATGATATTGATTATATGATTATCGTTTTGAGTCCGAATGTGGCATTGATATTAACCATGATACTGGCGATATGGCATTTACGATATTTATGATTATTAGATTGGTTATGAAGGATGATATTATTGATATGTGTATTAGTTTCAACTTCAAAAATAGGAATTGTTATGGTATGGCATGACATGGATAATTTATGATTGTACCTTGAGAATTGGTAAATGACGGTATTTCGGGTTATACTATCTTTGTGTGTACACTCAAGGCTTATAAGGGTCTGCATTAGGTTATTACTTTTCCGCACATATTGGCTTATGGGGGCTAATTTTTTTTGTTATAATTGCATATGTATGATACTTTATTTTGTGTTATTATTTTGGTTGTTTACTTAATTATGTCCAACGATGTTGTAATCTATTTAGGTTTATCTCTACTTTGACTTAGTTATTTTATCTTGCATTTTATCATAATTATATAATAATTTATTTTAGTCAGCTGATGATGCCTACTACTTAGCCATGCTTTTGGCATTCATACTATACTTCTATACCTTTTTGGTTTAGATTCAAGTAATAGTTTTCTTTGTTAATTCAAGGATCATGTTGTGTTAGATTCTAGAGGTAGAGTGAGCTCATAGAGTCGGAGTTGCCCCATTTCCTTCCATTTTACTTATATCTAGTCTCTAGTTTCAAGATAGGATTGTATTAACTATTTTTAGACTAGAGCTGTATTTATAGTAGCTCTTATACTGGCTCTACCAGGTTATGGGATTTTTTTTATATTATGGTTATCTATTGGACTATTTCTATTACCTTGCTTATTTTTTGTGTTGAATTTTCTAATTCACCCTTTTAGGGTACTTCCACAAACTTAACCCATTGAGAATAGCTCCGGGTTATAATTTTATTTACCTACTTGTGGGGTTTAGTAGGTGCCATCATGACCCATAAATTGGGTTGTACCAGCATCCCATTTGGTACTTCATCGGCCCTGGTCATCCCAGCAGGTACTGCTTTAAAGGTCACCTTAGAATTTAAGCATAGACCGCTAAAGAAGCCCAGGGCCCGCTATAGCAGCTTGTCACCCGAGCGAGGCATAATATTTGTAGTCACCTGGGCATTTTATCACTAACAGGGTCCTCTTTGGCGGTACCTAGTTAAATAGATATCCTCTTTTCTTAATTTTTACCATTTTTGACACTTAGAGCATAGGGTTTTGAGTTTATGGACAATTTCATCCATTTTAAAGCTTGGTTTAGCGCCATATCCCTATTTCAATTTTTTTCTTAGATTATTGTCATTTAAACTTTGTTAAAACTCGATTTTATGAGTGAAATTTGATAATTTTTTCTTGGAAGGCCTATATTTATAATTCTTTGATCCAAAACCTAATTTCAACCCGTTTTCACTTGGGTTTTATTCCTATATGTTTTGTTCTAGTTTTACCCTTCTTTGTTGAAAACCCATTTCGAGGGTCAATTTTGGCACTACCTCAAAAATGGGAAATATGGGTTTCATTTGTTTCCTATTGTCACATAGATTTTATATTTGTAAGATTTAGATGTCTGTTCATGAGGGGAAGGATATGTGTTGAAGGCTTTGAGGACTTGATTTTCTTTACTCGGGGTTGGTTATGGCTTAACATTCTTTAGTTGGGCTGGATAACTAATATTGGTATATAATTATATTATGGGTGTAGGAAAAAATATGATAAATGGGTTTATTATTGTTTTGTTCCTATGTGAGGGCATGTGTTGATATTATTTGTTGTTTGGAGACATTCTTTGCTATTTGTAAACTTCTAGGGTATCATGTAATGTATTTTTTAATATTTATGTAATTGGTAGTGTTAGTCTTAGTGGAAAATTATGTATGTTGGTATTTGTATGGTATCAAATGGCATATAATGGTATATCTTACTGTATTGGCTTATAGACTATATTAGGTCAGGATGGTTGGCATATTAGGTCGATTTGTTGCACATATGGTTGGTATATTTGTTGGATTTTGAAATTTTGACTCAGGTTGGTTGTGAGCATTACATCCTCATATTATCCACATTAATGAAACATTGGTACCATCATGAAAATACTGAGTTTTTCTGACATAAAATGTAATATCTTTAAAAACACTTCGTCATTGTATATGTCTGAGAGGAGTTATGGATATTAGATTTTATACGGGTTGACGAACTCACTATAGGTCCTACCTCAGGAGAACATCTCAAAAGGTGTATAAAGAGGTTGTACGACAACTTCATGCATCACATTATCGTCATCATTATCTTAATTGAATTTTACACATATACATTCTGTGTTGTTTTTTGTTCTTGATTTGATATCTATTTATTTGTGCCTCTTTTTGTATTTGTGTTTTGGTATATGTGTATATTATAGAACTAGTCATTAGAGACTATATGGGTTACTATTTGGGACATTTTCTAATTGCAGATGACATACCCATAGTGTGTATTTTATATGCTTTATTTTCTACTTTGCTCAATCTCAAGGAATGAGTGCACCATAGAGTAGCTGATTTAGGTGGTCTTTAGAGTATTTTCATGGTAGGGGTCGGTCCATGCTTTTAGAGTTTATCTATTACCCCCTCTTGTTTAGTTGATGTCTTGTTTTTGTATTTTGAAACAACTTAAGTTCGTTTTGAACTATCAGTAGTATGTTTTGACTTCGAGATGTATTTTGTTGGTTCATATACTATTACACTAGATTTCTTGATATTTATGGTATCTTTGTTTATACTTTTATGCTAGTAATGTATATGTGTTGTTCAGCCTCGCTCTAGAAGGCTACCTTGGGTTTTGGTATTGTTATTACCCTTTATATCAGTTTGGGTGATAAGCTTACTTCTCATGGCTTGCAGGGACAAATTCCATCATGATCCTTCATTTTTGGGTCATGACATAATCATAGCTATTAGTTGAACTTAGGCAAATACTCATTTACATATACATGTACTCACTCTTATGAAAACCTAACCCCAAGTACCTTTAATTCTTGGTTACAAGCTCTAGAGCTCACCTTCGGGTTTAAAGGCTGCATTTGATGATTTAACATAGAAACATTTAAATTACCTCCCCAATTTTACTATATTGCATTATTTTTGCATTATGAGCAATCACCTAGTTACTTGTGACACTCTAAGGTGAACCTATAGTCTTCATTTCCTTTAGAATCAACCCTGGCTAAAAATTATATTGCTAGTTAGTGCATACATATTGAAGTATATTTGAGGGTTATCATATTCGTGAAGAAAAGATTTTCACGTAGAGCAGTCAATAAAATGGTCCTTCATTGCATTCACAGTATATCAATCGTGTTGTCAAACAAAACCTTTGCATCAAAAAACCAAAAACTACTATTGGTACTAAATGGTCATAATTGTATGGGTGTTGCTTATTTTCCCTCGAATTGATTAATTTATACGTCTTTGACCTCTACTCTATGTATTAATTTATAATTGGAGGTTGAAAACTCTATTTAATCCCTGATATCCTATCATCCTTGACAAAAGGGATAAGGGAGAAAAGTAGTGTCCAATCATGACTTGATATCTATCATTTTACTATAGTTCTTAGGCATAAGGAAAGGGTTTGTAGATGGGTTATAATGTACCACTAGTGTGATATTCAAAAGAACTAACTTGTGATGTTTAATATTTTGTTGAAAAACTGACATTAAAATCTATGAGCTCACCTAACCATAGCTATTAATCGAATTTAGAAAAATAATCATTTACCTATACATGTACTCACTCTCATGAAAGCATAACCCCAAGCCCCTTTGACTCTTGATTTTAAATTCTAGAGCTTACTTTTTCGTTAAAGGATGCACTTGGTGATAAAAACATAACAAGAATTAAATTACTCAGCCAATTTTACTTTATTTCATTACTTTACCATTATGTGTAAACAACTATTAACTTGTGACGCTCGAAGGTGAATCTATCGACTTTATTTCTTATTGAATTGACCCATGTAGGCATGCATATTCAGGTTTATTTGAGATTTATCACATTCGCAAATAAAAATTTTTTTTGTTGATCAATCAATAAAATGATCCTTACATTAGCTATGTAACAATCACGTTCTGGAAGAAAAATCACCGCATCAAAAAACAAGCAACTAGTCATTGTACTAAAATGGCCATATCTCCTTATACAAACTCGATATCCATCGATTCTTCTCTTTGTTGGTTCTAAAATTTTGATACAAATTTAATGGTACCATTCAAGTACCAAAAATATTTCATTAAATTCAGGTGATACAATTAAACTTAAGGACAAACAACTCAAAACTTTGAACAATTGTCCAAAACTCATTTTTGACTTTCCGAACATAAATAAATAGTGCAAACCACTTGTAAAATAGATTCCAAACATGATTAAACCATCAAAATACTTAGACAAGGTCATCTTACTCGAATGTTGACCAAAGTCAACTCTTAACTTTGAAATCTCCAAACCAAACAACCATTTGAAACTCATCCAATAGCCTCGAAATTGAATGAAAATCTTAACAAAAATTAGTATCACCCTCTAGGAATGGAGAAATCATCAAAACTTATAAATCACCTTTCTAACCTTAATTGTTGACTTTGGTCAACTACTTATGTTTTTGTAAACTATGTGATGTTTTAAAATTCTAAAACTCATAAACGCTTTCAAAACTCATTCGAATTTATAGAGAATATAACCTATAGTCCTATGAACCAAAAATTCAAATTTTGGAACTGATGGCGCCGACATACTTTCGATACAAGATCAACTTCATGAATATTGACTAAGGTCAACCTAATCCATTCTTTGATTTTTAAAAATAAAAAACTTACATAATACTAAACCAACAACCTCAAATCATTATACTCACTCCCGCAGACCCTAGATACCACAATACAACTACTGAAAAGGGTATAATGATCAACACAAATCAATTAAAATAAAATCACGATAAGCGTTGTTATAGACTAGACCTAGATAGGGGTAGTCATGGGTTAGTGGCAAACCAAATTAAAAGGAAAATCAATCTTAATCTATTGAAATACATATATTTGATTTGTTTTGGTTTTAAATTTTAAAAACCAATTAAATTATGTTTTTCTTAAATTTTACTTTTACTAAAAATGAATTAAAAGAATTGACTTGATAACTAAATACATAAATTTTATAATTATGTAAATATATGACATTATATATTCTTAAATAACTATATATATCATTAATTTAATTTTAATCTACTTCTTTCGCATGCACTATAGTACTTTTAAATTCCTTTTCTTAAAAGATTATATCCAAACCCAACAATCTTAAGTCCTATTCCCTCGGTATTGTGTCGTGTATTTTTGGTTTATAATTTTTTCTATTAAGACATCTATCTACTATTAATAGCTTAGCCCCTTGATTATGCAAGGATTAACCATTTTATTTAAATTTTTATATTGCTTGTGTGTTGTTACACCAGTGAAGTAGAGTAACCTCTACAATTATGCAACTTAAACAAGCTAATTAAAGTTTTAGCATTGTGCTAAAAATAATAGTAGAAGAGTCAGATACATTCATCTTGTGATAGTTAAGAGAAATTCATTTATTCTTAAAGTTCATTTGAAATAGTTGTCTCATATCATCATTATTTGACTATTACCAATTTATCGTTAGCTAGATATAAGTCAAAAAAGTTGTACAAAGCCAACAAGGACCAAAGAGATGATTGTTATCTTATTTTGTTTGATTTGGTTTTAGAAATTTAAAACTGACCAAATAGGTTTGATTTTGATTTTAATCAAAAATTGATCCAAATTGATCCATAAACACCTCTTTCCTAGGTATTCTTCCTAGGGAATTGCTAAAAGCAATACAGTATTAAATATCTACACTCATTGTATAAGAGAAAATTTAACATCCATATATGGGAAGGAAAAGTAAAAAATAATATAAGTAAAGAAAACTATGAGCACGTCACCTAAAAATTAAAAAGTTCTCAAATAGTAACTCACACCGTTGCATTAGTACTCATAATACACTTCTATATTTTTTTTTGATGCAGACCTGGGTATGAGTCACTGTCATTGACGATACACCATCTTGCTTTTGGGACTCATAGATTGGGTTAGCTTTCAAAGACGAAGTTGATCTTTTATCTTTCTACAATTTTTAGACAATCTTTACTTTAGAGACAAACTGCATATTGACATTATTCAATAATCAACTTTGTATGTAGTGGCTCTTGTACCAATCATACTAGGTTATAGTATACTACAAATAATGAAAAAAAATATAAATCCGAAACAAAAAGAATATGAGAGCTAAACATAAGTCAAGGAAAACTAAAAGACGCATAGGCAATGCAATGCAATGATGGTGAAATAAATAGTGAAAGTCATCGCTTGACTTTCTCTATATACCTAACGATCTTACATCTCCCAAAATTGGACCTATGGGGGGTTTAAAACTCATAAACTATAACTCATATCTCAAATATCAACCCACCTGTCTGGCTCATGTTCACAGAGAGTGTTGTGATAAAAATATTTCATTTTCTTCAAAAAAATAGTATTTCTGAATAGTGTCAATATCTCATAAATGTATATATATAAAATGAGGATGTAATGCCAAAAAAAAAATCACAATGAAGATATCTAATCAATTCAATATAAATCTAAGTGATCCCCAAAATCAACTCAATATGCCCACAAGTTGTGATTATCAGTCTAGTTCGGAACAATAAAAATAAATGTACATGTAAGACATCATTAGTATAATGTAAACCTCTAATTCGAGCATATCTATCATGATAAAGGCAACCAATTCTCAATAAGGCCTATAATAACAATTCAAGTCATTGAAATGGACATTATATCTAGAATAAAGGCATTTAAATACATAAATAAGGCCAATGATATCTAATAAAGCCCTTACAGGAGCAACACACATTATCTGATATCACAAGTAAACATAAATATAAAATAAGACCCCTTTTTGGCACACAATAGTAATAATAATCCTAAAATATAAACCCCAGATTTCCCCAACTCGTAGCATGCCTAACTTAGTTATTAACTATCTTTCTTAATATTAAAAAAATTAAGTCATAGTTACCTCAAAATAATGAAATCCAAACCCGAGGAGCTTCAACATGACCTTTACCTTTTGATCGGCCTCAAAATTGACTACAACATTCAATTATAGCATCTACACATTAAAAGAAATCTAATGATACCATATTTGAATAGAGTGCAAAAACGGGTTTAAAAATGAGTTCAAAAAATGTAAGAGGTAAAATCAAAAGTTAATTGTAGTAATATATTCCACCAAGTTAAAGGATTCACCAGTTTAAAACCCATTCACAAATGAGTTACAAATGAGGTTCAAATTAAAGAAAAATATTTCTTAACCTTATCAAGAAAATACTCTAAATCTCATGTTAAAACAAAGATTAAAGAGTTTTTTGATGATATAAATCAATGAAAAGTAATGAAAATAATGTTTTGTAGCTTATCCAATTTAAAATAGATATTAAAACCCAAAAAATCTTCAAAACTCAAAGCCAAAACTCATGAAATGGTAAATATAATTATGAAAAAGGATTGATATATAGTGGTTGTCGCTTAAGAGGCTACTTCTAAAGAAAGGCCTTGCCGAAAAACGGCCACCGCTTCAGCGATCTTGGGCTGCTAAAGATACTTCTACCTAAGAAAACCTTGGTTTCTTAGTTGGCTACAACTGATATCAGCAATTGTTGATTTAGATGCAAGCCTATCTAGCTCTGAATGGACCCTCAAGATCTGATCACAACTCCATAAAGACAAATCATATATGATTGCCAACTAATTTCGATGTTCCAGACTCAATGGTGAAATTTTATTTTTGCGTAAAATATTCATTTTTAATAATTAACACACAGAACCGCTATACGGCATAACTCATTAATTCTTGAAATAGAGGGTTGAAATGAAAACTAAAGGCTCCAAACTCCAACCAAGCCCACTACTTACCTATAATGACCCAATTTACGAGTCATGATGACACCTACTTTATCCTGCTAGTAGGTAAGCCAAACCATAGCTCGGAGCTACACGCAATAGGCTAGTTTGGTGAAAAAGTGCCTAAAAGCTAGAAATTAACATTTAAATAGTTAAAATAGTAGTAAAGAAGTCACAGCAGTCAAATAGATAGATAAAAGAGAAATAACAATCTCAAGACTTAGTAGTGTCGTTACAAGAGCTACTATAAATGTACCAAAGGTATTAAATAGGTAAATATAATTTTTCTTAAAAATGAAATACCAGACATGGATAAATAGAAGTAAAATGGACAACTCCGACTTCGAGAGCTTAACCTATCTCCAAAATCAACTCAGCGCGATCGTTGAATCATTAGTGGGTACTAGTACTTAGATCTACTTAAAAAAAGTACAAAAGTGTAGTATAAATAACAAAAATAGGGCAAGTTAGTAGACATCATTTATTAATGTAGCTAAATCTGATAGAAATATGATAAGATACTGGATAAAGTAAGTTAAGTCAAAGGAAGAGAAGCGAACTTAGAAATATACATATAATTAAATAGAAAAAGTAACATAAATATCACACTGTTATAACTAAGATATTGGACCCCATAAGCCAACAAGTTCGGAAGAGTAAATAGCCTAATACAGGACCCATAAGCCTAGAGGGTAAAATCAAGGAAACTAAATAACCTAATAACCATAAATTACCAATTATTATGCGATAACAAAGAATCAATACAAACCATATCATATCATACACAACTCCTAAAATGTCGGACATGAAATAGAATGCAATAATATTATCATAACTACCATTATTTGCCAGACTTGAACTGAAACCCATATCATTAACATCATCATCGAATATTGAACTTGAACCGGGACTCATATATTATTGTCATCACCAATTTCTGGACTCCAAATGGAACTCATATATTAATAGACCATATCAATAGACCATGTAAGCAGACCATAATCACAAGCCATGCCACTAAACTATAAAAATTATCCATCAAAACATACCAAAAATTAGCACTAAGTCTCATCTAGCAAACTAAGGTAATTATTAAGTATATAATCTTTTCAAAGTCCCAAAATAAAGATTAGTAAGGCCATATCATGCATAAATAAATCTTTAAAAGCTAACACAAGTCTTGGCTTAAGGTGGGCAGAAGAGGCCTACTTCTAGTCGGTAAAATCCACTTTTGGTGAATTCTATCCCGGACAAGGCTAAAGTATATAAATTCTTTTCTAGAGGATAAATAATCCATAATCATCCCTAAGTTTGGAATTTTCTCTAAACCATGATCAACTAAGTAAATTACACCTAATATACGGTTACAAGATAGCCTAAAAACTCCAACTAAACCAAACATTTTCAATCATACCTCCAACACCTAAATTTTATCCCATATCTGGAATACTATCGTAATCATGATGCAAAATATCTCAATTTATGAAGAGGGTAAACCTGGCGTACCTATACATTAAAGAAGATCCCGATAAATCTATTAAACCACTAATTTCTCTTTTTGAGAAGCTTTCACAAGGCTCCGCGCTATAAAAATGACAATCTACACATAAAAAAACTGATACCCATATTGCACTACTATGATTTCAGTATAAAATTATGTAAAAATCCTATGTTGGGCTCGTTTATGGATCGTGCTTTTGAAACCATCACAACGTCCCTCTATAATTAAGGAATATTTAGTCTAGAAATAGATGAATTTGAGATTTAATGGTGCTACAATAAAGACACCAATCTTTTAGAGATTTTAGAAAAAGATGGAGATTTTAATCATTAAATTAATGGAAGCTTACCACAAATTCTAAGAAGAAACACGTAAATTAAATTTACCCAAACTCCAAGATCACCCATAAATGATTCGCCTAATAATTTTAAATTTTTAGGGATCAATATTTTATATAATAGTTGAAGAATTATGCAAATCAGGCTTAGTTCGGTATTTACACCCCTCCCAAGATGACGAATGTCGCTCAAGTAGATATTGGGTCACTTAAGTGACACTGGTTGTATTAGCACAAGTTTCGTAAGTGACATGTATTACTTAAGTAGCATTCATTTACACAATCACACCTTGCTTATACAATACCAATGGGCCAATGCAGGTCGCTTAAGCAACTAGCTAGTCGCATATGAGATGCACTAGCA
This sequence comes from Capsicum annuum, assembly GCF_002878395.1. NCBI lineage: Eukaryota > Viridiplantae > Streptophyta > Magnoliopsida > Solanales > Solanaceae > Capsicum > Capsicum annuum. Next base: position 129,169,000 of record NC_061121.1, on the reverse strand, counting down.
CTACCTATGACTTAGAATTTTTCCAAGTCTCCTCCAACCCCTTGGGATTTATCTTTATCCAGCATATGTAAACAAACTATACTACCCTATAAAATTCAGTGTTTCAGACTAAATGTCCTAGTTAAAATTTCCGTCTGAGGTCATTTTTATGAAAAGTTGGTTCCACACCTACTTACTATTTTCCTTAACTTTAATGCAATTGTCTGAACAAGCAAGGGTCCTCCTAACCTAAAATTGACATTTCAAAGTTGTTAGAACTATTAGAATTGGCATACGAGGTCCATTGACTGATATTTTCCCCCAGTAACCAATTTAATCCAATTAAGGCTTCAAAATAAGGAATTGGCTCTAATGACCAAATGAACTACCCATTTGAGGCAGCTATATGAAAGATCTAACTAGTGAATATCTATGAAAATATAGGAAATGACATGGATAGCCATTATAATAACCATTACTAAAAGAACATTCATCCATTAAACTAACAATTAGGTGTACCTAAAGCATCGAACAGGTGAGAATATTTGGCATGCATCTCGCTATTATCTCCCATGTAGAATACTCTATGGGGAAGTGCCTCTACTGAACCTTAACTACTGGAATCTCTCTAGTACATAACATGCTGACATAACTAGCCAATATGACTGTTGGCTTTTCACTAATGGTGTGAAAATATCAAATGATCTACTATATCTAGGGCTAAACTTTCCTTTCCTCCCAGACCTTATCATACCATTTATAGGCGGTACATAGAGAAATACCTGGCTACTAACTCCAAATCGCAAGACATAAATTCTATGATTTGTATAAGCCTTTTACCGACTCTGAGTTGGCCTCGACCTATCCTGAGTTACCCTAACTCTATCCAACGAATCTTGAAGATACTGAATACCAGGAGACCTAATCTTAGAAGTATCAAATGATCTAATTGGAGAACGATATTACCTACTATATAAAACCTTAAAAGGTTCCATTTCAATACATAAATGGCAGCTATTATTATAAAAGAACTCTGCCAATGCCAGGTGCTGCTCCCAGTGAACTCCAAAATCCATAGCATCGGCTTTGACCATATCCTTAAAAACCTAAATAGTTTGGTCTAATTTTCCATCAGTCTAGGGATGGAAAGTTGTACTAAAATCCACCTGAACGGCCAAATCTCCTAAAAAAATCTCTAAAATATTGAAGTTAACACTGAACCATGGTCTAAAATGAAGGATTTAGGCACAAAATGCAAATGGACTATCTCACTTACATAGCTATGAGCCAACCTCGCGGCTCTAAAGGAAAATTGAATCGAAATAAAATATACTAACTTGGTCAATCGATCAATAATCACCTAAATACCATCAAAATCACTGGATGTGTGAGGAAAACAACAAACAAATTCCAAGTTAATACGCTCTTATTTCCATTTGAGAATGGGAAATCTCATAATCAAGCCACCAGGTCTCTAATGCTCTATGTTCAGTTGTTGACAACATAGGCAATACGCTATGAAGTCTACCATATCTTTCTTTATACCACTCCACTATTTAAGCTACCTCAAATTCCTATAAATCTTAGATGTACCTAGGTTAATAAAATATCTGGAGCTATCAGCCTGATGCAAAATTAACTAAATTAAGTCATCAACCCTCGAAACACAAATGTGACTATCAAATCTCAAGACACCCTCTGAATCTATGGTTTCTCTCTCGGACACACTTAATTTTTTACCAAGTAATTTATGAGTCATGATGACACCTACTTTATCTCTCTAGTATATAATCCAAACCATAGCTCAAAGCTATATGCAAGTGGCTAAGTTGGTGGAAAATATCCTAAAATCTAGAAATCAACATTTAAAGAGTTAAAAAAGTAATAAAGCAGTCATTGTAGTCTAATAAATATATAAAATAGCAACAACCATCCAAAGAGTCAGTAATATTGGTACAAAAGCTACTACAAATATGTAATATTCATATCGTTATTCTCGTACAAATACATACATTATCATTTTTATAGTATGCCATCATGTGGAGGCTTGTCGAAAGGGAAAACTCTGATTTAGTGGAATTTATTGAGATTTCAATATGTCTAGGTAGGCTAGCTTACTTCATACTTATATTGACCTTTATTATGGTATTAGTATAGTATTATGCAAGCTATTGATACAGTTTTATTAATTAGTAATTTTATGGCATTTTCTTTGAAATTCAATATTATTAGCCCTTTTAATGATCATAGAAACTTCTTAGGTCTAGTTTTGGCTCATCTCATACCTTATGGTAAATTTTAAAGTATTAGTCTATGTTTGGGTAGGTGTTTGCTTTAGTATGGGTTTTAAGGACTAGTAGCGGATCCCGTCGGCCATTCATATAGGAAAATCATTTACATTATACCTTGTAGGCTTAGAAGACCTTCTATGAATATCATGATGAATTTTTGAACCTTAGGGTGACTCAGGCCTTCTATCAATTTCCGTTACCCAAATTAGAATATGGTGGCCTTTAAGCTCATTTATTAAACACATTGAGTAAACCTTTGTACCCATGTAAACTATTCACTGTAGTTGGAAATTTGATAGTACATGGATTTTAAGAAAGTTATTGATATTGATTATTGTGATTACTTAACAGTTACTTACTTGTGCTATTCAAGTACGTCAATTATGTCTACTTAAAGCATTATTATAATGATATCCTTTTTTCATTTCAGTTTGATTCTGACATTATGGTTATAAAGGAATTTTCGGTATGGTCTAATTGGTGATTATTATTTAAAGTTATTACTGTTAGTACTCTCTTCCTTGTTTGCATCCATTGAGCTTATGGGTGCTCTATTATGTAATTTCCATAATTCTTGCACCTTTTTGTCTTATGGGTTCCAGCTAGGTTTAGTTATATTGTTTATATCTTAATTCATTCAGTCTTACATAATTATCATTTTATCCAAATTGGGGTATTTAGTTCATATTAGATTTATCGCTGACATATTTTACTTTTTTGCATTTTATCATGCTTTTATTATGATTTAGCAAAGTCGACCGCTAATTCCTACTAAGTACCCATTACATTAGTACTCATACTAGACATACATCTTTTTTAGAGGCTAACTTGAGAATGAATCACCATCACTAACATAACATCCATCTATCTTCTTGGTCTCAAAAATATGATGAGCTTTCAAGTCAAAGCTGATCTTCTCTCCTACTATTTTGGGCCAGTCTTTAATTTTAAGACTAATATATTGGCATTATTCATTACTAATATTTTTTATTTACTAGTGCTTATACCAACCTTACTAGATCTTTGGATACTCTTTTATAAACTTTACTCATTATTCACTTTTTTTATCTTGCACTTATATTTATCTTCTTACAATTCACTTGCATACTTTCTTTCCAATATTTCTTATACCTTCCACCAATTATCACATTAGTAATATTTTTGGCTATTAATTGCCTTACTGGTTTAAAGCAAGTGTCATTCTGACCTGAGAAATTGGATGGTAAGAAATTTGTATATGAGACTAGGTTCACTAATATCGTTGGTACAAGAGCAAGTGTCTAGTAGATTGTTATGGATCATAGCAATGACGTATGTATCTTATATTCAGGAGGCTACAAGAATTTTTAAGAGAACTTAACCATCTTTATTGATTTTGTGTGTCGAGTTTGTGCTGATTTCTACAGTTATCATTTTTTCATTTATTTGTAGATATTTGGGATGCAAACTACCATGACCGGCAATGAAGAACCAAATTTTCAATGAAGCTACTTGCTAGAGGTTGTGGCTAACCCAGAGCTCTTGGATAGGCTAGAGTTGAATCTCTAACTATGGGTCAATATAAAAAGCCTTCAATCAATTATGTTATTGTGCTTGATTAAGAGGTAGATACAGAGATATTGCTACCCTACCCATTGGTAGTCCAGGGAATAGCCCAGGCCGCACTATGGTTTCTTTCTTCTTCTCTGCTCATAGATATCTTTCTCAATTATTGGGATTGGTAGGTTGTGCACCATATCTTGGTGTACAGTCAATAGTCCAGAGTGGTATTAATTTAGGGGTGTATCTTGTAGTTATGGCTCCCGAGGTTAAGATACCTCCAACATTGGTATGTCTACAATCGATAATTTCTTAGCTAGCTATCATAGTCGATGACAAAAAGATGTTGGGCCTATTCTTAAGATTGACTGCACACAAATTTGCAACGTCCCCAAGAAATAATGAATTTGAGTTTCTGACAACCTGTGAGAAGGGGCACTATAATTTAGGTTTGGTTGAGTCCAATAGGTTTGTCAATACTACTTTTCAGTTGCACTTGGTAGCTAGGCATTAGTAGCGAGTTATCTTTATTCTAGTCTAGCTAGATCTCCCTTTCTGACATGGACTTAATTCTTTAAGGATTTCTTAGAGAAGTATATACCTCAAAGTCTTCATCCTTTTAGAGAACCTAAGAGATTAGTTTACTAGGTTGAAGATGGGTTCTATGAAAAATGTATATTGTGTGGCGACATTACATAAGTTGGTCAGGCATACTATAGTGATCTTACCTACCAAGTATGAGTAGATTTTATGTTTTTCTAATGGGTTTAAACTTTATATTTAGATTACTACTCAAAATTTAGATATCCTTGGTAGGTCCTTTGTTGATATTTTTTATTATTCCCAGACTATCGAGGAGATGCATTAGGAACAAGGGGCAGCAATACGAACCTACTTTAGTAGTAGATTTTTAATGAAAGATAGAGAAACTCATAGTTCAGAGATAAAGGTTCTAAAGCTAGGTACCCACTACATCATTTTTATCAATACCAAGGTTGGTCTAGTAGGATTGTTCATGCAACACTCCAGACGATGAAGGAAGGTCAGTTTGATTATAGTGATATTAAAGTGGCTCGAGTTGGGGCTTGTCTTCAAGAGGTGCACATTTTTTGTCTTGTAGCCAAGGTGGCTATTCTGAGTTAGCCAGATCTTTCTTGATATAGTAGAGTACCTGGACTTGTTATGATTGTGGTGTCGTTGGTCATTAATCCAAAGAGTGTCCCTAACATAGGATGATTCAACCTACAACTTTGAACGTTCAGCTGATTAGTTTGGTTATGCTCCTAGATAAAGGTGATATATATGGTCGCAAGGATGGTCACCATGGTTTATAAGGAGGTAATATAGGTGGTTGGTTAGGTTTCTAGCCTAGAGAAGAACATGATTAGTTGAATATTATACTAAGTGTTGTACAGGCTGAGTCTTTGGATTATACTATTACATGTATAATTCAGCGTGTCATTAGCCTGCTATTAACTTAGTTGATCTGGGATCAGTATTTTTATGCATTTTTTTAATATAAACAAAGATTAAATTTGTCTTATGAGCCTTTATTTATTTTATTATATAGTAGGAGTGATTCTTTAGTAGTGGATCGAGTTTATAGATCATACGTTATGATTGTTTGAGAGTTTTACACTCAACCTAACCTTATTATTCAATTTATGGTGGATTTTGATATGATTCTTGCATTTAAATGTTATCTCTCTATCATGTGATTTTTAATTTCTTTGCCGAGACCATTACCCTAGCCATGCCTAGCTTAATCTTCATTGTGTGGCAGAGTTCCTTTAGTTATGAACCAGGAGGGATTATTTGTTAAGTTTGGGTTGGAGATTAGTGTAAAAGGGTTATGTGTCTTATCTTGCTTATGTCTATGACGTTAGTGAAGAGAGTCATTTACTTAATTTTCTTTTTATTATTTATGAAGTTTCCAATTTTCTATACTGACCTATTTAGTCCTTCCTCTTAAACATGATATTGAGTTTTCTATTAATGTTGAATTAGGCACCCAATTTATTTCTATGGTACCTTATAGTATGACTCCTGCTAAACTTAAAAAAGTTAATTCACAACTTTAGGATCTTTTTAATTAGGGTTTTAGTAGGCTGAGTGTATCATTTTAGGGTGTTCCTATGTTATTCATGAAAATAAGGATGGTTCCATGCATATATGTATAAGTTACCAGTAGTTGAAAATGAAGATAGTGAAGAATAAGTATCCTATGCCTCATATTGATGATTTATTTGAAAAACATTAGGGTGAGATGTGGTTTTCTAACATTCAATAAAGATCCAATTAAAACCAATTAAGGATTTAGGCTAAGGATATACCTAATATGCTTTTTGCCAAATCCTCTAAGTGTGAGTTTTGGTTATAGTCTGTGACATTCCTAGGGCATGTGTTTTCTAAAAATAAGATTATGGTGGATCCAGCAAATATTGAGGATATTCATGATTTTTCTAGACCTAAATTCCCTATTATGATTCATAGTTTTATTTGTTTGGCATGCTTCTACAGACGGCTCATCAAAAGATTTTATATGATTATTTTCCTTATGATAAGGTTCACTAGGAATGATGTTTTTAATAATAGTCTATGCAGTTTGAGTCGATCTATTAGAATTGCAAGGACTTGCTCAGTTCTGCTATTATTCTAACTATTCTAGTTGAGGGTAAAGGGTTTATAGTTTATTGTGATCCTTCAATTGTTTGTTTGGATTGTTTTTTAATGCAGTAGGGTCAAGATATTGATATTGCATTTAGAAAGTTGATGGTTCAAGAGAACGATTACTCAACTCATCATTTGGAGTTTCCAACAATAGTATTTTCACTTAAGTTATAAAGGCATTACTTGTATGGTGTTTGTTGCGAGATTTGTACATTCCATCATAATATTCAGTACATTAGGTCTTAGAGGGAGCTTAATTCTATAAAATAAAGTTGGATTGTGTTTCTGAAGGACTATGATATCTCTATTATATACCATTTGGAAAAGAGGAATATGGTAGTAGATGACTTGAGCTGGAAGGAAGTGAGTATGGGTATCTTGGCTTTCATTTTAGTTTAGGAGAGGTTATTTACTTGTGAAATTTAGTCATTATCCGACATGATGGTTTGACTTTATATTTTTTACTCCAGGAGGATCCTTCATAGTGTTGAAGCCAGGTCTTCCTTGTTTGAGTAGATTTAAAGTCATCAATTTTAGGATAGTAGACTTTCTGGCATTCATAATTTGGTGCTAAGAGATAAGTCCAGTTGGGCTACCTTGGATTCCGAGGGTGTTTTCAGATATAATGGTTGTATTTGTATTTCAAAATTGAAAACATCATTTAATCGATATTGCAAGAGGCGCAGAGCTCTAGATATTCTATTCACCCGAGACATCTAAAATATATAGAGATATGAGGCATTATTATTGGTGGAGTGGTATAAAAAAGAATTAGAGGACTTTAGGGCTCGGTGTTTGTGTTGTGGACAGGTAAAGGCCAAGCATCATAGACCATGTGGATTGGTTCAGATACTACCCATTCCACAGTGGAGGTGGGAGCGGATTACTATGGACTTTAAGAGTGGTTTTCTACTAAATTGGCCCCTCATATGCCAATAAGTGCAAAAAAGTTAATAACCCAATAAAGGCCCCATAAGCCCGAAGGATACCGTCATGGAAAATAAATGAGTAAAGATCCATAACTTTGCCGAATATCAGCAACACTCACCAAACCATCCCTAATGTATAATATCACCCTTAATAGTATCAACATCATAACATCATTTGTCTGACTCAAATTGGAACTCATAGTATCAATATCATTATTAATTGCCATACTTAAACCAGAACTCTTATTATAAATGTCAATAAACTATTCCCATAAACTATATCCACAAGCCATATCATTGAACCATATAAGCAAATTATATCAATAAACCACTAGATTTACCCATAATTAGCACAAGCTACCCAATACAAAATAAGCATACTAATTAAGTATTTAATCTCCTCAAAGTCCCAAAAGAATCATTTATAAGGGTTCAACAAGCATAAATAATTTTATAAAAGCTACCACAAGTATTGGCCTAAGGTGGGCTGAAGGGGCCCACCTCTAATTCCCGTAATCTATTTGTAAGCATATTCTACATGGACTAGGCTATGGTATCTAAATTCAATTATAGACGTTAAATAAGCCATAATTAGCCATAAGACAGTCATTCTTCCTAAAACATAAAAAACTAAGTCAATTTCACCTTAAATGTCAGTAAGTAAGTCAACTTTACCCAAATTATAGTTCCAAGATAGTGTAAATAGTACAAATAAGACTAATCACACCAATCATGATTCCAATCCCTAAATCCCTCCCCATATATAGATTAATATCAAAATTATAATGCGAACTATCACAGTCTATGAGAAAGGTAATTCTAGTCTACCTGGATGCCAAAGAAGAGTTAGAAAAATCTGTTAAACCACCTATTTTCCTTTCTAAAAAGCTTCTGCAAAGTGCCATACTATCAAAGGCACATTCCATTTATCAAAATAAGAACAATGATTCCCATATTGCACTATTTTGCTTTGGGTCCAAAATTACATAAAAATCCAATGTGGAGCCCATTTACAAAATCATACTTTTGAAACCAACACAACGTCCCTTTATGGTCAAGGAACATTTACCCCTAAAATGGGTGAATTTCAATCTCTAGTGGTGCTACAATTAGCCATCAAGCTTTAAGGGATTTTAGAAAAATATGGAGAATTAAAAAAAGAAATTGATTAAACCTTACCAAAAATTCAAAGAATAAACACGTAAATTAATTTCACCAAAGCTCCCAAATCAACCACAAATGACTCTCTGATGTTTGCCCACTTTTTAGGGTTTAATATTCTTGGGAATTGAGGAAAAATGGGAAAAATTGAACTAAGTTGGGTTTTTATACCCCTACTAGGTACTCGAGTACCACTTAAGAGTATATTGGGCCGCTTGAGCGGTTACCACTTAAGTGGCGAAGTGCCACTTTATCTGTACTTGACGACTGTATAGGTATCGCTTATGAGGTCCCTTTGTAGCTTAAGGGGCCACACTTAGGTGGTAAGGGCACCACTTAACAGATGCCTTATTGGGTAAGACTGATGGACTACGGGGTGGGTTGGGCATTTTAGCGGTCCTCCGCTTAAGCGACCTAAATGGACGCTTTAGCAGTGAACAAACTAAAGCTCAATAATTAATTTAGACTTTCACCGACCCCTCGAGATTCATAAAAAACCTCATATTTGCAAACGAACAATGCTACCCCATAAAATTTGGCATTTTCAACTCAATAGCACAGTTGAAAGTTCTATCTAACGTTGTTTCAATGAAGAGTGGGTCCCAGAACCACTTGTTATTTTCTTAACTTTTGCCCAATAACTTGAAATGAGTTTAAAAGCCTCAAGACTCGAATTAAGGGTCAACCTAGCCTAAAATCAAAGTTCTGGAGCTATTGGAAAAGTCAAAATTTACGTACGACATGGTTTAATTGAATGTTATTGCCCGTTAGACAATTTGAACAAAAGACATCTTAAAAATAATAAAGTGGGTCTAAAAACCAAGTCAACTGAGTGGTAACCAAACTGCTAGTTCCAGCAAGTCATAAATGGCTTAGGGAAGTTGTAGGAAAGGTCTAAATGAAAAAAATAAGTGAATATACACAACATGATCTAGAGTGTCATTATAATATCTACTACTAAAAGAACTTTCTTCCACAAAATTAAAGGATTAAGATATACCTGGTGAGCATACTTGGTTTGCATCTCACTCTCAATCTTATAAGTAGCATCATATATTGGGTCGTGTATCCATAAAACCTTAACTAATGGAATTTCTATGTTGCGTAACTGCCCAACATCACTAGGCAATTTGGATACCATCTTCTCCACAAAGGTCAACCGTTTATCTAACTGAAATGATTCCCTTCTAAGAACATGAAATAGATCGGGAATGTATTATCAAAACATAAAAACATGGAAAATTGGATGGATAGAAAAAAAAATCTGGGGGTACGTCTAACTCATAAGCCAACACACTAACTATGCGAAGAATCTTAGAAGGTTAAATTATCTAGTGTTGAACTTGCCTTTCCTCTTTAAGCTCATCACACCCTTCATGGGTGATACTCGAAGGAATACTAAATCGCCGACTTCTAATCTCAAGGCACGTAGTATTGCCTTTCCTCCTTAACCCCATCACACCCTTCATGGGCGATACTCAAAGGAATACTCGAGCATCGACTTTTAATCTTAAGGAACATAGTTTACGATTTGCATAATCCATCTAGCTACCCCAAGCTACCCTCAACCTACCCTAAATCACCCCGACTCTATCCAATGACTTTTGACCAAAGTTAGTATCATGAGGTCTAATCACAGATATCTCACACAAACCGATTAAAGAACTGCATGATCTACCGTACAAATCCTTAAAAGGTATCATCTCAGTAATCGAATGGTATCTGTTATTATATGTTACTATAAAAAAGCTATGTGTTGCCCACTGAGCTCTATAATCAATGATGCTAGTTTATAGTATATCCTTTAGAACCTGAACAGTCTGCTCCGACTTCCTAAGTATGTGGATAGAAGGTTGTCCTAAGATCCACCTAAGTATGCAACTCCTTCTGGAAAGCTCTCTAAAAGCTAGAAGTGAATACCGAACCACGATTAGAAATAATTGATATAGGCACACCATACAAATCAACTATCTCACCAACATAGATATGAGCCAACCTCTTAGAGCTAAAGAACATCTCAATAGGGATGAAATATTCCAATATGGACAATCGATACACAATGACCCTAATACCATCAGAACGACAAAAAGTACGAAGAAAACCAGTGATAATATCTATAGTAATTTTTTCCCACTTCCACTTAGGTATGGGAATCCTCAAAATCAAGCAACCAGGTCTCTGATGCTCGGCCATTTCCTGCTAACAAACATGGCCACAAGTTACAGAGTCTTCCACATCTATCTTCATACCACTCTACTAATAATGTTACCTCAAATCTCTTACATCTTAGTTGGGCCCGGTTGTACAGAATATATAAAGCAATGAGCCACACGCAAAATTGACTAATTCAAGTCATCAACCCTCAAAACACAAATACAACTATCAAATATCAAAATGTCCTCAAATTATATGGTAGCCCTCTTTAACACATTACTTGATAACGGATAATACAAAGTCTCTTATCATCAAACTGACGACCCTAAATCTGGTAAAATATCAGAGACAAAGCCTCAACACTCTATAGAGTCCTCCTAGGGTCTGAATATTAAGTTGCACCATCAAGTTCGTAAAGGAATAAATGCCGTATGTAATCAATATCTAATAAACTTAAATACAAGTCAAAATAGACATACTCACTACCTTTCAACTCAAGGAATTGGCTACCACGTTTGCCTTACCCAAATGATAAAAGTTAGAGATATCATAATCCTTATGAAACTCCATTTATCTACTTTTCCTAGAATTAAGCTTTCTCCTGGTCATAAGATGCAAACGACTATGATAATTTTTGAAGATATCACATTGCATACAATACAGATAATGTCTCCAAATATTAAGTGTGAAAACTTTTGCCACCTACTCCCAATGATTAGTGGGATAGTTATGCTCCTGCACCTTCAATTGTCATGAAGAATAAGAAATAACATGACCATATTGCATCAACACACAACTTAAATAAACACCAAAAGCATCACAATACATGATAAATCCTTAAACGTCAATAGTAATAGCATAAATAATAGCTGAAGTAAGAAATCCCTTGATCTTTCTCAAGGTTGACTCATAGATGTCGAACCATAAAAAGGGAACCTCCTTCCGAGTCAATCTAGTTATTGACAGTACAATGGTAGTGAAACTCTCCAAAAACCATCTATAGTAATCGATCAAACCAATAGAGCTATAAACCTTAATTGGAGAAGTAGGCCTCGCCCAATCATGAATAGCCTTAATCTTTGCTGGATCTACCATAATCCTATCCTTAGAGACACCACATGCGAATGGATTGTCACCGACCAAAGCCAAAACACACACTTAGAGAATTTGGAAAAAATTATATGATCTCTACACTTCTATTGAAAAATCCTTAAATGCCTCATATGTTTCTCCCTACTTCTCAAATACACAAGAATGTCGTCATTAATAAAATCACAAAAGAATCAAAATATGGTCTAAACACATAATTCATTAAATCAATAAATGTGGTTGGGGCATTGGTCAACTTAAAAGACATCAGTAGGAACTCATAGTGACCATAATTGGTTCTAAATGTTTTCTTTGGCATATCCTCAGCTCGAAGCCTCAACTGATGATAACCATACATCAAATAAATCTTAAAGAACATTGCTGCTTCCTTTATCTAGTAAAATAAATCATCAATGTGAGGCATAGGATACTGTTCTCTACCATTACCTTATTAAGATACATATATACAATACACATAGACATGGAGACATCCTTATTCTTCATAAACAACATAGAAGCTATACAAGAATACACACTTGGTCTAATGAAACCCTTACAAAGAAAATCATAAAGTTGAGAATTCAACTCTTTAAGCTCGGCAAGAGCTATACGAGAAAGTGCCAAAGATATAGGTTGGGTGCCCAACTCTATATTAATAACAAACTCGATATCACACTTAAGGGAAAGACTAGGCAGATTGGTAGGAAAAATATTAGGAAACTTACAAACTATAGGAATAGAGACAAGCAACAAAATCTCCATACTAATGCCATGAATATAGGTATAATAAGACTCGCAACCCCTAAAAATAAATATTCTATCATGAATACAAGCAATAATCCCCATCGGTTGAGGCTAATAGATCCCTTACACATAATAACCAAGGGTATGCTAAGAATGGATAATGTAACAGTCTTAGTAAAATAATCTAGGATCGCATAATAGTGGATAACTAGTCTATGCCCAAATTCACATCAAAATCTACTATGTTTGGTATAATAAGATTAACATGAGTATCAAACTCTTAAATAGTCACAACACATAATTTGAATCACCCACGGGAGTAGATACACATAAAAACATCAATAATGAATCCCAAGATGACTATGATTTCGGGGCATAATATGTAGACACGTTAGAATAACTTGATCTCAGATCATATAAAGAAAAAGTCCATTGTTAACACACCAAGATTGTACCTATGATAATAGCATTCAAATACTCAATCTTGGGTTTAGCAGGTACATCATACAACTAACAACACCTGCTACCTAGCTGTTCCTCTAACTGATATTCTATGATAACTGCCTGAGAACCTCTATGAGCACCCTTAGGACTATCCTTAAGACCATTCACACAATCTCTATCTAGGGGCACAATAGCCTAAATTAATGGAAAACTCTGAATTGAAAGAATAATCGCTCTTCAACTGGGGAACTCTCTCAAAAAATGACTAATACATCCACAACTATAACATGCCCAGGCATTGTATTACAACTGGAAGATCCGGATGACCCAAAATAATGTCCACTACTAGAATAACTAGAATATGAACATCTCAAAAATTGACCACTACCCTTGCTAGGATGATTATTAAAACTACACTGACTTTCATCGATAATCTAACGTACAGCATAAACGGGTCTACTAGATAGACTATCATATTAATAGGACTGAGTGGAGGGTACCTACCCTGTGAATCACTACCACTAAACCATGAAAATCTATGGCTCCTACTAAAACTAACCTAATATAATAGCCTCTTACCACTGCCTTATTGGGCCTCGTGATGTATCTCATCCATATCTTGAGCATGATCGAAAACCTCAGCAAAATAGCTAATATCAGTAACCAAACTATATGTTAACATACCAAGAGCAAATATTAATCCCAAAATAGCTATGGTCCCTCTCATGCACAGTAGTCAGGATAAAAGTGGCATACCCAGAAAACTTATGAAATTGATCTTTATACTCCACAACTATTATGGAGCCCTTCTCCAACCTTGAGAACTAGTCTTGCAAACTATCCCTAACACTTCGAAGCATATACTTCTCTAAGAAGTTCTTAGAGAACTGAGTCCATGTAAATATGGAACATCTAGATGGCCTTGAATAAAGATGACTCCTCAACTAATATCGACCTACCAAGTTAAATTGAAAACTAGTGTAATCTAGGAGCAGAACTATTGCACTAACCAATCAACAAATCAAGAACCCATATATATCCTCACCTATTGCACCAAAAAACATAGGTAGAGCCAATCTCAAGAATCTACTAATATCTTCTGTTCCTCATGATATATAACAGGATGGGAAACTGTCATGACCCAAACCAGGGTCTAGCCATGATAGGTATCTCAAGTCCCACATGGACCAGATATCACCCGCTTCACCTAATCAAACTAATATAACACCCCCAAATGTCAGATGAATTACAAACATATAACAAGATAGCATGAAATAAAATTTATAATCATTCATAATATGTCTATGCCAACCATTTATAATTGAACAACCGTTCGCCACTAAATGATCAACAAAACCACCCAAGTCAAAGTAATCCAGCAAAGCCTCTACAAAATTAAATATCAATAAAATGTTAAGACATGCCCCCGACATTAGCCAAAATAAAATCTAAATAATGTCTAAGACAAAGGAAATAAGTACCATGAAATGATGTCTTCCAAAGTACAGAGGCTATCCATTTAAATAGCAACTAATGAACTAACTCAAGCACCTAATAATTATGTAGGAAAAGTAGAGAAAATTCCATGCCTACATCACATGGGGATACAATTCTCAAAGACAGTTAGTGGTTGGAGCGCTAGCATGTAACTCAAGGATAGAGGGTAAAATAATGCCATGTCAAATCCAATCTAAACCTTATACACATCATTATATGCATACAAAAGTAATATGCTGGGGTAGGGAACAAGCTTTAACATGAACCTTTGAAATCTTAGCCTAGATTATAATTAAAGACTAAAGAAGCAAAAACCAGAAACAAAAGAAAGTGGAGATGAAGTAGAAATAATAGAATATTGCATTCAAAAGAAAAGGATAGGTAATGAGACATTCACCAACACAATCAGTAGCACTAAAGTGTATATTAAAAACTTAACCACAAATTACCAAGTTTGATTACGTTTACTCTTAGGTGGACACAAAGGGATTATCAATCTCAAGTACCCACCTTTCTTGCCAATTTGTCAACATACGTGAAATCCATCACATAGCATTAACCTTAATTTTGGATTCTCTCTCTCAAGGAGAAGAAGAAAACAATAATTTAGAAGTAACTCGTTAGAATGTTCAAAACGCATGAAAATAAGACCTAAATGGTCTATTTATACTATTATAAGATAATGACTAAAATACCCTTATTGAAGGGTACTCCTTTGGGGTGTAAAAGAGAGATCAAAAGACCTCAATACCCTTAGTTGAAGGTGCCCATGTAGTGTAGGAATTATAAGGATTTCAAGGCTCCTCCTCCTTATATTAAAGCAAGTACACTCCCTTAGTTGAAGGCATCATGCTCTCATAAGCTCTCATTTACATGGTCAAGGGTTGATGAGGCTCCGAAAGGTCTTTAATCCGAAACCTGAACCTTTGATAATACCTTGTACTCTTTGTGCTTTTCGTACTTGTATCATCCTCTCCATCTTAAAAGGAATTTTTCCCCAAATTCACATCTTACCACAGCAAAGAGAGGATAAAACACACACACAATCATCTTGGTAGAAGGGTTAGCATTAGTACCACTATTATATCATCACTATAAGGTGGTTCATACTTACAATACATCAACGTATCCTTAGTATTTGACATAAAAAGCTTGGCATAAAGGATGCGAAGGAATTGAATAGGATTAACATCAATAGTGAATGATCATAAAATGAAGCTATACCTCGAGATCCCTACAAGATCACCGAGATCAAATGGAAGTAGTAGACTAGGGTCTAAACCAAGATGAGATATTCCTTTCACTAGTTTATCACGCCAAGGGGTACATATTAGAAATACAACCTGAAATCCCTTACTTTGTCCATGAAACACATAGTATACAAATCCAAAAGGATAGAGATAAGTTAAACATCAAAAGAAAATAAGTACAAACTGAGGAAATCCCTTCTTCACCCCACTAGTGTTCCGAGATCAAATGGATGATGTAGCCAAAGGTATAAGCCGAGATAAACCCATCCCTTTACCAGGCTAACATAGTCACAAACAATAAACACAATTACCCTTAAGAGAAGGCTATTATTGGGACTAAAGTATTGTGGTCTAAAATTTCTCTCCTAGAAACAAGTACACCTTTATGCACTAGTTTTCCAAGTACACAATCATCATAAATAAGGCACAGTTTTTATCATATAAACTCAAAGGGTCATATTCCAAATCATGATAAACATTACATGAATGATCATTAACTTGAAGATCTTTAATCTCATTAGTCGTGAACCACCCTTAAAAACAAATTGAGCATCACACACAACAATAGGACTACAAATGAAAGATTCATGCTTTTCTACACTAGGGAAACCCATAATCACACAACTTTGGATACTAATGACCATATCACAACATTTTAGGCTTAGGGGAGTGTAAAGGTTACCAATTTTACCTTGGTTATACTAGGGCAGCCCACTTGCCTTGAACTTTTGGCAAAGAGTGCATTTGGAACACCAACATGTTCGGGAGGGACTAATTTTGGATTCTACATTGAAATTATATCTTCTTGTACCTGCACATATGAAGAATCAAGGCTAGGCAAAATGCTAGCATTTGGGTTGGTGACTAATAAGGATTCTTTCTGGACAAGATCCACAATCAAATATTCTTTTCCCCTTCAAACATTATTACCTATCGTTTCTCTTTCCTTTTTCTCTTTTTCTTCACACTCTTCTTGTATAGCAACATCAATTTTCTTTCTATCTTGAGACTTAGCCACATTCTCTTTGGATTCTAACTTGTGGAAAAGAGGCATTGGGTTTGGTGAAGTGTAGGATCTTTGGACTTGAGGTATTTGGCCTTATGGAGGGTAAACCCTTTGGTCAAGTACTTTTGGAACTTGGTACTTCAGATTTTGAGGTAGTATTTGAGTACCAAGTCCTTCTTGTTGGACTTGTTTCAATGGCGAATATATAGGTCTACTTGGCTCTTGAGTAAATGGACTTTGGTTTTGGTTTTGTGGTGGCTTTGATGTGCATAGTCTATCAACTCCCGCTTTCATTCTAATCATGTCACCCTTTATTGATCCCATATAACCCTATATTGAACACAAATCACCCTTTATTGCACCTAATTCACCCTTTATTGTACCCAAATCTATACTCATCCTTGCAAATTCACAGGATATGGCCTCAAGTTGAGCCATCATGACCCCGCTAACATCAATACCAATTGATTGAACACTTGAAGCCTTGGTTTCCATGATTAAATTACCTAAATAATAAGCCAAAAAAGCAAGGAAATACCTAAAAAATGAACAAACAAGTTAGTCCAAAAAGAGCCTCACCACTTTCACACTCGGTTCTTACCTCACACTTGGTCTCACAAGTGTTAAAATCTTGGCATGTACTAGGCAAGTGAATGAGTAATGAATCTACTTTGGTATGGAATCAATTTTTGTTTGATGTGACTCAAATAAAAATGATGTACAGAGTTGAACCAACAAATTACTACGACCTAAAAATGAGAAAAAGCACACAAATAGCGAAGACACGAACAAATGGAATCAAGACTAATTATCAACCTAGTAGGTACATACTAGCTTACTAATTAGTGATAGATTTTAACACACAAAAAACTAGAAACCAAGAAATCTAGTTTAGAGCTTAATTAGGTTGATCAACTAGTAATGACGTGGCACAATGTGGTTGGTTATCGATTTTAACAAAAATTTTCCAATTTCAAACTTGTAGTTTCAGCCAATTATCCACTTAAGAGAGTGTTTGTACAAAATTTGGTGAAAATTTGAGGATTAGGATCCTTTTTTGCAAGTTCAAATTGATTTGAAATCAATGGTCCCCCCACTTGTACTTTCAATTGTACTTTGAATATTTCCTTCGTCTCTTCTTCTTTTGGATGACTTGAATATTCTTGGAATATTCTTTTGTAGAAACAACTTTTTCACTCTCTTTATTTCTTTTTTTGGATCTAACACCCTTTTTGAATATTCTCTTTCAACAATATATGAAGATGATGATTAATAATATGAATATTCAAGATTTTGCCAAAGTTTGACCACAAAGAAAATGAACTCTAACTTTAATTTTTCTTTTGGATCTAGTTTCCTTGGGCCTATACAAGCTCAAACAACAACAAACCAGCCACAAAACACGACAAAAAGGATATTCACCATGAGATCCCACCTCAAAAAGCTTAAAACAGGCACAACATTGGTGATCTAGTTCAAATTCAACCAAACCTTGCTCTATCTTAGATCTAGACACTTTAAGTGCTAGACAACAAGAATCTAACACTTGAAACCAGTAAAACACAACAAAAAGGTGTAGATGTAGGTTTTGAGGTTCTGATCTATAACTTCAATGCAAGATACTTCTTTTTATGATTTTTCTTGACACTAGACACTTTTTTGTGATATTTTCTTGGATCCATGGCTTCGAGATGTGGGAAAAACTCTAATACATGGCTCTTGATACCAAATGATAAATAAAACAAAGCTATAACCGAAATTAAAGACTAAAGAAGCAAAAACCCGCAACTAAAGAAAGATGAGATGAAGTAGAAACAATAGAAAATTGTATTTAAAAGAAAAGAATAGTTAACAATACATTCACCAACACAATGACTAGCACTAAAGTGTATATTAAACACTGAAACACGCATCACCAAGTTGGATTACACCCTACTCTTGGGTGGACACAAAGGGATTATCAATCTCAAGCACCCACCTTTCTTGCCAATTTGTCAACACAAGTGAGATCCATTACATAGTATTAACCCTAATTTTGGATTCTCTATCTTAAGGAGAAGAAGAAAACTACAGTTTAGAAGTAACTCATTCAAACGTCCAAAACACGTGAAAATAAGAGCTAAAAGGTCTATTTATACTATTATAAGATAATAACTAAAATACCCTTAATGAAGGGTGCTTCTTTGGAGTGTAAAAGAGAGATAAAAAATACCTCCATGCCCTTAGTTGAAGCAGACCATGTAGTATTGGAATTATAAGGCTTTCAAGGATCCTCCTCTTCACATTTAAGCAAGTATAATTCCTTAGTTGCAGGCATCATGCTCTCATAAGCTCCCATTTGCATGGCCAAGTCTTAATGTTGCTCCAAAAGGTCTTCAATCCGAAACATAAACCTTTGACAATACCTTGTACTCTTTGAGATTGTATCAATTATAAAGCTTAGCTCTCATATTATTAATACTAACGGCCTATATGGTGGCCATCTCTCACTCTCTAGTTAATCTCTAATTCATGTAACTGCAAGAATTGAAGAATAATCTTACGTATAAGCATGGGGGACTCAAAACTCCTACTAATATTCTAAGGTGATTTAACACCCAATTATGTAGAATGATATATAGAAATCGAACCTCCCAATAATATAATATAGGGGACTCAAACCTCCTATTCATAGTAAGAAAGAGGACTCGAGCCTTAGGTTATTTTGACCCCACTGGTAAACGCAGTTTCTAATATTGATCCCTCAGGACTTCCACCTTTAAAACTGCGATACACAACCCTCTTTATAGCCCAAATAAAATGTTAAGCACAAATTCTTATTTTAATAACCTGATCATACTCCATGGCACCCCGTTGGTATCTTCATACCAACATTCTTTGCAAGTTGACATCGTTATACTATATTATCCATTAAACCAACTTGGGACTCTAACCCATTGGTCAAAATATATCCACGAAGATAATCATTTTTAGACTCAAACATTATTAGGGTAAACAATAATTTTGGGATGCAAACCCTTTGATCAAACAAGACATTAAATTAATTAAAAATTTAGGACTCGAACCCCATAGCTAATTCAATCCCCAAGGCTTTAGTTAAAAATTATTCATGGCCCCCAAGGCTTCTTATAAACTATTTATAATTTATTAAATATGAATGACAAAACATTAGCTTAGTTAACTAAGCCAAATCATATGGCATGACCATTCTCTTTGGCAATTTGACTAACAGGTTAAAGGCATAGTCACTTCAAAGTCACAAGATGGGAACAATACAATCCTTTTGTTTATTTACCATTCCCATGCAACCCTAAAGTTCAAAACCATTTATAAAGCATAATCAATACACAATAACCCATGGAAAATAAGAATAAGAATTATCCATGTCAATACCCTCAACCACATAAAATCCCACATTCAAAACCACTCAATAAAACTAATTAAACTCATGTTTTTTGCAAAATAATATTATAAGAAGAGAAACATGGTTGAAATAGTAAGATGTAGGAGGAAAAATTATCCTTGATATCCTCAAGTAATCAACCTCTTCAAAACCCTAAGTATGAAGACTTGCAATAATTTGAGAGAAAAGAGTGTTTGCTTTTACAAGATATGGATGAAAATAAAGCAAGAATAGTAGCCAAATATCGATCCCATAGAGACATGTTCTAATAACTATTTGATTTCTGTTAACAAGTTAGAATCAATTATTGCTATGGTAACCAAAAGAGAGTTTTGAATATTTGTAAACTAAGGTAAATTAAAAAAGGTATAAAATAAAAGTCTTGAGACAATTAATAGGAGAAAAGTCCAGGTTTAAAGTACTTCGAACAATCATACTATGTTATTGAACTTTATTCATTAATTTACTTTTCTTGGTTGTTGATTCATAGGGCTAATTGCATAATCATGGTCTCCCGACCTCTAATCCTTCACCTAACTTGGACATCACAACTTCATCATTCAGTTGGGATATAATAATCAAATTTGGTTCATAAATCTATCACCCTACATGTGAATCAACTGAGGCTTCAAGGTACATCTCTATCCTAGATGCTAAGTTGAATTACTTATTTTATAAATGAATACAAACCCTACTTTGGGTATCCCCACATTATATTTTGTTATTCCTCTCCCAAGAACACAAGGTTGATAATATATTTATTTTAAGGGTGATCAATTCTAAAAATAATTAAAAAAAATAATAAACAATCAACCAAATATGATAAGCGAATTAAATGAAATTAATCCATTACAATAGTAGTCATGTTCTTGGCTTTAACCCCCAAAAAGGAGTTTTATGGCACTAATATTTATAATCATGATCTAAATAATTTAATACATGTTATGTATTATTAATAAGGTAAATAAATAAAGAATGTCAAAGCTAACAAATAAGTTACAGCAGCCTCCACTATACTCCATTACATCAAAAGATTCCCAGATTGTCAAAGATTCAAAGACTAATCAATAAAGTGTACAACCTATGTATATTTAATAAATTAATCCTATACTATTTATGAGTAAAAGATGTCACATACATGAAAGCACTAAATTGCAGCATGCTACACAGGCAGAATTACACTGAAGTAAAGCATGTGTCGCGCCCATAATTGCACTTCAATATATCACACATCGTGGGCATTGTTGCACAGATATGGAGCCCACTCCCAGGCATTTCACCTACAGATACTGGAAGTTCCATCTCACTATATTTTCTAATGCAAAGTAGAAAACTATGGATCCTACTTGGTGGGCATATCACTTGATGCTACTGGCAATCGCATACAAAATATTGGCTATGTTTTCAATGTCCAACTCTTTGTTCCATCCTCTTAACATTATTTTTCTTTGAATTGCCCGCTTTTGGTGTAGTTTTCTCTTCAATTTCCATCTTTTTCAACATCCATATATCCCAATAATAAACTCCACAAGAATCCTACATGATCAAACACCATGGATTAGAGTTCAACACATTAAAACGACAAGAATGATGAACTAAAAACTCTATCTAAGCACTAGTCTCGACCACTTTATGCTTAAACTTATTGTTGACTCTTGGATCCTTTCAATTGATCTTTGCACTCTCTAAATAAGTTTTCCCACTCATAAATCCTTAAAAATTACACTGGGAACTCATTTACCACTGTAGAATCTATAATGATAGACTAGAACAGCACCAAGTTAAAGCTAGTAAAACTAATTTTCTTCCCTAGACTCTAATTGATTGATTTAAGCATACAATTGATTGAAAACACTTTTACATATTATAAATACATCCTTAAACAATTAGATTCTTAATTATATCATCATCAACACATAAATCACACGAATTGTCCTCAAAACAAGGGTAAACTAGCTAGGATAATAATATTAATGTGCATAAATTCACCCAACATCACTACACAACACTTAAAGACCTGTTCGTCCTCGAACAACTCTTTACTCTATGAATCATAAGCTTAGGAGACTCTACACTTCAACTACATGCAAGACACTCAAGCTTGTACTACATTGACTACACAAAATGTAAGTTTCTACACTAAGCATATTATTTACACAATTGATAGTTGAAGAACACTACTTCAAAACATCCTAGCCTCAAG
Organism: Capsicum annuum; assembly: GCF_002878395.1. Taxonomy (NCBI): domain Eukaryota; kingdom Viridiplantae; phylum Streptophyta; class Magnoliopsida; order Solanales; family Solanaceae; genus Capsicum; species Capsicum annuum. Next base: position 129,146,641 of record NC_061121.1, on the reverse strand, counting down.
AATTGACTCAACAAGTGGAAAACTTATGCATATTTCTCAATAAAGGACCTCATACAAATCACCCACCTTGTAATACCCGGAGACTCTAACCAATAGTGCAACCATGAATCAAGCTTATGAGAATTAAATTATAATGTTTTGGGTGGTTTTATGATCAATGATGGTGTTTATTTAGGCGTTTAATATGTCCTAACGATTGGGTGAATCAAAACATTTCTTAACGATTGAATTCTTGGGAAGGATATTGATATAGTCAACTTCAAATGAGCATATATCTCATTATACTTAGAATTTTTATTCTCATGACCTAACAGATAGATAATTGAATTATCTTTCCAATGATATCAATTTTGCTAAAATCTGATACCGGAGCAAAGAGTTATACCCATTTTACTCTAGCATGTCAATCTGGAAATAGGGTGACGACGTTTCTGATGGCCTGTGATGTTTCTGACGATATTTTAGATGATATCGTCATGTTTCTGATGACATTTATGATGACATCATCATCCTTAGGCTGAAAATCATAAAATTTAACCCTTTTATGACAAAATTTCGTGACGGCCTATCAGGGGTTTGACGGCCTGTCATGAATGTCATCAGCTATTTTCTTTCCAGCAATTTGGAGACATTTTTGGAAGCGTATTTTGATCTTTCCCATCTTTTGGAGGCCTCTATAAATAAGAGAACCCTATCCAAATGCTAATTCCATCATTTTCTCTTCCAATTTACTTGAGATAATATATCTAGCGTTATATCAAGAACATATATCTTCCAAGAATCATCCATAAATTTTTTAAATTTCTTCAAGAACCAAGTTCCTTATAGTGTAGGCTTCAAGAATTATTATTTCAAGTGTGTATAAAGTTTTAAGCACTAAAGTTCATCCAATTTCAAAGATTAAGGTATGTGGGATTTTGACCAAGAACATTTCTTTCGTTCTTATGCCCAAAGATTTAATTTCTATTGAATTTCATGAATTTCACAAAGTGGGTTTACACCCAAATTACTTTATCAAGTATTGATGAGATTTAAGCTATACAAGATTGACACATATGACTACTTCCTTGTCTTATTTCTTAAATTTAGAATTTATGTCGTGAGTTGTATATTGTTATCATAAAATGATAATTTCTATGTGATTTATGATAAGTGTCATGATTTATGTTTTTCCATGAGTAGTTTGTCTATTGAATATATGTTGATATTGAGCTTGAGAGTCAAGAACGAGTTCTATGATTTTTTCTAGAAGATTTGATACTTGATATGATTTGATAAGCAAGTGTACTTGACGATAAGAAAGATTATTTTGAGATTCAGTCGAGTTAGGAATCCACAAGTTGATTATGATTTACAAGTGAGATATATATTTATATTTTGGTCTTCATGATAGACCCTTGAGTAGATTAAGGTGCACTTCCTAATGTGTTCTGAGCTTATGTCTGGGAGTAATATTTAGCACTGAGTGGGAAGTATGGGTTCAGCGCATCCTACTTCTCCAGAACTGCATACCACCATAAGTTTAAGATTAAGGGCCAAAGGTCAAGACAGTTATCACTAAAGTTAAGGTTCCACTCTAATGGCAATGATAGAATAGCTCTCCCTAACATGGGCAAAAAGTTGGACTCCATGTAGGATCACGTGGTTTATGTCGGTTATAAGAAACTCCCAAGTCCATAATAGTCCAAGTTCCATGAGTTACTAAGTCACTCTAAGTCATGAGTCAAAGAGTTTCAGTTGATTCCAATGGTTTGTGAGATTTATGAAGAATGTGTTATTATGGGTGATTTGTGGAAAATATGTTTCGGGTAACTCAAGCGACAAGAGTCATTATTATCGGCATGCAAGATTTTTTTATACATTTATGATATTATTTAAATATTGTCTGCACCCCCACATACTTAGTACATTCCCAAGTCCTGATTTCCATACTCTTCTGTGTTCTACATTTTCTGGTAATGTAGGTTCAGGTACTCAGTCTCAGTAGCGACATTGACCCTTAAGTACTTCCATCTACATTCATACAGTTGGTGAGTCCTCATGGTTCAAGGACCTATGTTCCTGATTTTTTTTCTTGATAGTAGATGGTTGTTTATTTCTAGTTCAGTATGGGTCAGTTGGGGATCTGTCCCAATAGATCCTCAGTCTTATGTAGTAGAGGCTTTGTCAGACTAGAGTACCAGTATGTACAAAACTTCAGTATTTTAATTGTACAGGATAGTATTTCTACATAGTCCAGTATGTTTATGACATAATTGTTCTTCGATATTACAGCTTGATTATTGTCATAGTGAGTAATAGAAGTAATGACAGGATTAGAGGGTTATCTTGAGGCCGCATATGTCTTTACACTCCCTATGACATCTTGGGATGGGATCTTGGGACGTTACAAGATTGGTATCAGAGCCTATGGTTTAAAGGAGTCCTAGGGAGTCTGATAAGAGACGTTACGTAGAGTCATGATAATCGGTGTGTAGCACACCTCATCTATGAGCAAGAGGCTACAGGACGTTTTAGGAAAAGTCATTTCATTATTTCAGAAGTCTTTTGTGCCTATGATAGTTTCTCTCTGGTATTAAATTATGCTATCTTATGACAAAAGATGCCTCCTCATACAGCCCACAAAAACAACGAATGACCTCAACCCATTAATTCTTTAAATGATATGGTGACTCATACCAAATTTTGGGCAGCTTTTCAGGTGCTAGCCCAGGTAGTTACCGCTAATGCTTAGGATAATTTTTGAGCCACTGTTCCACCTCCGTAAGAAGGTAATTCTATAGCAGCTCGAGTTCGGGATTTTATGCGGATGAATCCACCAGAGTTTTATGAGTTAAGGGTAGGGAGGAACCACAGATGTATCTTGATGAGGTGAAAAAATCTCCCAATTTATGCATGTAACAAAGGAAGAATGTATGGAGCTAGCTTTCTATCGCTTGAAAGATGTTTGTTATGATTGGGTGGAGTTGTGGAGGAAGAGTAGAGGGGACGATGCCTCTCCCATTACTTGGTAGTTATTCCAGGATGCATTCTTAGACCGATTCTTTCCCCCGGAGCTGAGGAAAGCAAAACTAGAAGAATTTATAAACTTGAGACAAGGCTCCATGGTAGTTAAGGAATATTGTCTTAAATTTAACCAGTTGTCTAAGTATGCTCCCGGTATGATGGTTGATTCCAGGACCAGTAGGAGTAAGTTTGTAACTGGCGTATCAAGTTATGTTGTGAAAGAATATAGATCTACTATGCTCACCAGGGACATAGATCTCTGTAGATTGATGATACATACCTAGTAGATTGAAGTGGACAAGGTGAAAAGGAAAGAGAGTAAGAAGTGATAAGAAAGTTATATTAGAGCAGCAGAGGTATAGTCAGAGTAGATTTTTTAGAGGGATCTGCCCTCAGTTTTACAGCTGTTCTTTTGTGCCAGCACCATTATCAGCTAGTACTCCCATATCCATAGTTAGGCAGGAGCAGGGTAGTAGAAGTACTATATCTATGTCTCAAGACAGTGTGAGTGATAGAACTAACTATCCCCCATATGCTAAGAATGGTAGGATGCATCCTAGAGAGTGTATTATTGAGAAGAGAGGTTGTTTTGGTTGTGGTAAGTTTGGCTACAAATTTAAGAATTGCCCTTATGCTAGATAAGAGAGCCATGATGCTCGTCCCCAGAGTCAGGCTATTAGTGCTTCCGCCCCTTTGGTTCATCCTACTCCTCTTCAGGGTGCCTCGTCTAGTAATGTCGATGGTCAGCGCCATATTTGCTTTTATGATATACCACCCCAGCAGGAGTAGGAGGATTCACCATATGTTGTTACTGGTATGCTTCACGTATTTTATTTTGATGTGTATGTGTTGATGGACCCTGCGTCAAGTCTTTCTTATGTGACTCCATTAGTGGCTGTGAATTTTGAGATCAATGCTGAGAAAATTCTTGAGCCTTTTCTAGTTTCTACTCTAGTAGGTGGACTTTTGTTGCTAAGCAAGTATATAAGAAGTGTCCTATCACTGTCCTTTTAAGAGTTATGTTTGTAGATTGGATTAAGCTAGACATGGTTGATTTTGACATTATTCTGGGTATAGATTGGATTCACTCTTGTTATGCGTCTATAGACTATCGTAGCCATGTAGTCAAGTTTCAGTTTGCTAATGAGCCAGCCTTTGAGGGGTAAGAAAATTCGATATCTCCCAAGAGTCATTTCATATCCTATCTTAAAGCTAGGAAATTGATATCCAAGGGTTGCATCTATTATTTAGTTTGAGTTAAAGATACTAAGTTCGAGATTTCGACCATTCAGTCGATAAACATTGTTAATGAGTTTTGTGATGTTTTTTCAGAAGATCACCCAGGGGTACCTCCTAATAGAGAGATAGAATTTAGGATTGATCTTTTACCTGACATGCAGCCTATTTCTATTCCTCCATAGTGTATGGCCCCCACAGAACTTAAGAAGTTGAAAGAGCAACTCAAAGATCTTTTGGATAAGGGTTTCGTAAGGCCTAGTGCATCTCTTTGGGGTGCACCCATTCTATTCGTGCGAAAGAAAGATGGTTCATTGAGGATGTGCATTGATTATCGTTAGCTTAACAAGGTCACAGTCAAGAATAAGTACCCTCTTCCTAGAATTGATAACTTATTTGTTTAGCTGCAAGGTGCTAAATATTTCTCAAAAATAGACTTGAGATTCGGTTATCACCAGCTTAAAGTTCGGGAGTGCGATATTCCAAAGATAGCTTCTCACACCCGATATGGTCATTTGGAGTTCTTGGTCATGTCATTTGGGCAGAGAAATGCCCAGCAGCCTTTATGGACCTCATGAATTGGGTGTTCAGACAGTAACTGGACATGTTTGTTATTGTGTTCATAGGTGATATTCTTGTATACTTCTGCAGTAAGAACGACAATGCAGATCATCTCCGAATACTCTTGAAAACACTTAGATATCATCAACTATTTTCCAAATTTAGCAAGTGCGAATTTTGGCTACAGTCAGTTGCTTTTTTGGGTCATATTGTTTCTTCTGAAGGTATTGAAGTTAACCCTCAAAAGATAGAAGCTGTGAAAAATTATCCTAGACCTATTTTCTCATCTAATATTAGGAGTTTCTTAGGTCTAGCTGGCTACTGCTGTCATTTTACTGAGGGTTTCTCTTCCATTATATCGCCTTTGACTCGGTTGACCCAAAAAAAAATTTTTGTGGTCCGGCTCTTGCGAGAAGAATTTTTAGGTTTTGAAAACTCGACTGACTGCGGCCCCTGTGTTAACCCTTCCAAATGGTGTAGATGATTTTTTGGTGTACTATGATGCTTCTAGAGTTTTGCTGGGTTGGGTGTTGATGCAGAAAGGTAAGGTTATAGCCTATGCCTCCAGACAATTGAAATCGCATGAGAAGAACTACCCGACCCATGACCTCGAGTTAGCTGCAGTGGTTTTTGCCTTGAAAATATGGAGATACTATTTGTACAGTGTTCATGTTTATGTCTTTACGGATCAAAAGAGGTTACAGTATGTGTTTACTCAGAGAGAGTTGAATCTTCATCATAGGCGATGTTTAGAATTGTTAAAGGACTATAATATAAATGTGTTGTATCACCAGGGCAAGGCCAATGTTGTGGCAGATGCCCTTAGCAGGTCATCCATGGGTAGTGCAGCACAAATCGAGGAAGATAGGAAGGAGTTAGCTCATGAGGTACATCGTCTAGCTAGGTTGGGAGTTATATTGCCTGATTTAGTTGAGGGTACAATTTTGGTCGTGAGTAGTTATGAGTATTCTATAGTTTTGGAAGATAAGGAGAAGTAAGATATGGATCATCGTTTGGTCAAACTTAAGGAGTCAGTTAAAGACGAAAAGGTGGAGGTTTTCTTCAAAGGGAGAGATAGTGTATTGAGATTTTAGAATAAATTATGTGTGTCTGATGTTGAAGATTTAAAGCAGAGAATTATGGCTGAAGCATATTGGCGCGCGATATTCTATTCATCCCGGTACTACCAAGATGTACCAAGATTTGCGAGAAATCTATTGGTGGAATGGTATCAAAAAGGATATAACAAAATTCGTAGAGAAGTGTAAAAAAGGCCAACAGGTTAAGATAGAACACCAAAGACCCAGTCAAATGATGCAAGAATTCAGTATTACTTCTTGGAAGTGGGAGGAAGTAAATATGGATTTTGTAACTGGTATACCTCCTTCTTGACGTCATCATGATTCGATTTGGGTCATTGTAGACAGGTTGACTATGTCCTCACATTTCTTGCCAGTGCATACATCTTTCACCACTGAGGACTATGCTAAGTTGTACATTCAAGAGTTAGTCAGGTTGCATGGAGTTCCTTTGTCTATTATCTATGATAGAGGTACTCAATTTACTTCTCATTTTTGGAGGGCTTTTCAGAAGGGTATTAGTACCCATATTTACCTTAGCTCTGCTTTTCTTCCACAGACCGATGGTCAGGCTGAGAGGACCATCTATACCATAGGGGATACGTTGAGGGCATGTGTTTTTGATTTCCAAGGAAGTTGGGATGAACAATTGCCATTGATTTAGTTTTCTTACAACAATAGTTTTCATGCTAGCACTGGAATGGCTCCATTTGAGGCTTTATACGAAAGGCGATGTAGATCACCCATACGTTGGTTTAAACTGGGTGGAGCTGCTGTGAGTGAAATTGATGCTGTGTTTGAGGCTATGGAGAAAGTTAAGCTGATACAGAAAAGGTTGAAGACAGCCCAGAGTTGTCAAAAATCATATGTAGATTTGAGGTGAAGAGCTCTTGAGTTTGAGGTTAACAATCATGTGTACTTGAAGATTTCACCGATGAAGGGGGTGAAAATATTTGGTAAGAAAGGGAAGCTTAGTCACCGATACCTTTGCCCCTATAAAGTTTTGAATCGTGTTTTAAAAGTAGTTTACAAGATTGAATTACCTATCGAGTTGTCAGCTGTCCATTCTATCTTTCACTTTCTATGATCAAGAAGCACATTAGTGATTATATTTTTGTTGATTCGTCAAAAAGTTTTGATATTCAGGATAGCCTTTCATATGATGAAGTTTCGGTTGAAATCCTAGATTATCAAATTCGTAGACTAAGAAATAAGAAAGTTCCCTTGGTCAAAGTTCTATGGCGAAATCAATAAGTCGAGGGTGCTACTTGGGAAGCAGAAGCAGATATGCGAGCTAGATACCCTTATCTCTTCTTAGTGAGTTCAAATCTAGCTGAAGGTACTATTCTACCCTAATTTAAAGACATTTTTGCAAGGATATTTTAGTCTTTTCCAATCTTTTGGAGGCCTCTATAAATATGAGAATCCCATCTAAACCCTAGTTCAATCATTTTCTCTTCCAATTGTGTGGTGATAATATATCTAGGGTTATATCAAGAACATAAATCTTCCAAGAATCATCCATAAATCTTCAAAATTTCTTCAAGAACCAAGTTCCTCATAGTGTGGCTTCAAGAATTATTTATTTCAAGTGTGGATAAAGTCTCAAGCACTAAAGTTCATCGAATTTAAAAGATTAAGGTATGTGGGATTTTGAACAGGAACATTTCTTTCGTTCTTGTTCCCAAAGATTTAATTTCTATTTAATTTCATGAATTTTTAAACGTGGGTTTAAATTACTTTATCAAGTATTGATGAGATTTGAGCAATACAAGATTGACACATATGACTACTTCATTGTCTTATTTATTAAATTAAGAAATTATGTCATGAGTTGTATATTGTTATCATAAAATGATAATTTCTAAGTGATTTATGATAAGTATCATGATTTATGTTTTTCCATGAGAAGTTTGTCTATTGAATATATGTTGATATTGAGCTTGAGAGTCAAGAACGAGTTCTTTGATGTTTTCTGGAAGATTTGATACTTTATATGATTTGATAAGCAAGTGTACTTGATGATAAGAAATATTATTTTGAGATTTAGTCGAGTTAGGAATCCACAAGTTGATTATGATTTACAAGTGAGATATATATTTATATTTTGGGCTTCATGATAGACCCTTGAGTTGATGAAGGTGGATTTCCTAACGTGTTCTGAGCTTATGTCTGGGAGTAGTATTTAACATCAAGTGGGAAGTATGGGTTCAGCGCATCCTACTTCCCCAGAATTATGTGCCACAATAGGATTAATATTAAGGGACAAAGGTGAAGACAGTTATCACTAAAGTTAAGGTTCTACTCTTATGGCAAGGATAGAATAGCTCTCACTAATATGGGCAAGACGTTGGACTCCATGTAGGATCACACGATTTATGTCGGTTATAAGAAACTCCCAAGTCCATAAGAGTCCAAATTCCATGAGTTACTAAGTCACTCTAAATCATGAGTCAAAGAGTTTGAGTTGAGTCCAATGGTTTATGAGATTTATGAAGCATGTGTTATTATGGATGATTTATGGAAAATATATTTTGGGTAACTCAAGCGATAAGAGTCATTATTATCAGCATGCAGGATTCTCTTATACATTTATGATATTATTTAAATGTTGTCTACACCCCCACATACTCAGTATATTCCCAAGTACTGATTTCCATACTCTTCTGTGTTCTACATTTTCTTGTGATGTAGGTTCAGGTGCTCAGTCTCACTAGCGACATTGATCTTTGAGTACCTCCATCTACATTCATACAGTTGGTGTCCTCATGGTTCGAGGACCTATTTTCTTGATGTTTTTCTTGATAGTATATGGTTGTTTATTTCCAGTTCAGTACGGGTCAGTTGGGGATCTTTCCTAATGGCTCCTCAGTCTTATATAGTAAAGGCTTTGTCAGACTAGAGTATCAGTATGTACAGAACATCGGTATTTTGATTGTACAGGATATTATTTCTTCATATTCCAATATGTTCATGACATGATTATTCTTCCTTATTATAGGTTTATTATTGTCATAGTGAGTTATATAAGTGATGACAGGCTCAGAGGGTTAGTTTGACACCATGTGTGGCCTTAAGCACCGTGTGACGTCTTAGGATAGGATCTTCGGGTGTTACACATATTCATCGAACATGTGCTCCACACAATAATAGAGTTACCCATAATCACTCACAATAATGCAATTTATCACAATGTGTTCAAGAATCAAATTTCACTCATTCACACAAGGAATTCACAAGTTTCAATAATGAAACATAGGCATACCCTTAATGTAGTACTCCACTAATATAAGAATACTAAGCTTGTAATCAAATGGGTCTTCAAGGTTTGCAGTGTAATCTTAGGGATGGGTAGGAACTATTTTTGTTAAATAATAACTATATTCCTTAAGAGATTTAATACATCAATTGTTACATTCAATTCCAATATCAAACTTCCAAATTACTACATTTCTGTCTACCCTATTCTTTTGCTTTCTGTCAGACCCCGCGGAATTTCTAGCTTAATTCAGTCCTTTAAGCTTGTTAAGGGGTCCTAGATTTAAAAAATTCTAGCTAAGTTTCTAGACTTAGTTTATTTTTAGCCTTCAAAAGTTGGCAAACTCATTTTCCAACCTTAATGTCCTTTAAGGGTGTATATTTTTGTAAATTCATGATTAGGAGGGGCAATAGGTGTTCCCGAACAAGTTTTAGATTAATTGACCTCGTTTAGACAAAGTTTGGACTCCTAAAATAGTGGACCAACGTGATCTTGGCACGCCACATTGCCCATCGCGTTTGTTAATATTGTTCTAGGAAGCCAGTCAAAAATACTGAGAGATGGCGTGATCATGGCACGACGCATTGAGTATCACATCAATGCCATTGACACGCCGCGTTGCCAAACGCGTTAGTTCCCAATTTCAGTTAAAAAATTACCACGTCCTTAAGGGTAATTAGGTTATTTTCCCCCAACCTTTAGTCCTCATAACATTAAATTTAGCCCTATTTTGGCTTCATACATTCATTATTTCACAAGTGCTCAAGAACAAGAAACCCTAGGTGATTAGTTTAAATTCAAGAACTCAAGCTTTCTTCTATCAATTTTCAAGAAATTTGTCAACTAAGGTATGCAAAGTGTTCATTCAAGGGTCCTTTTCACCCTTGGATCTCAAGAAACCCTTTTCAAAATATTAATTTTGAAGTCCATGTCGGGGGTTTGATTGTACACAAGTTTATGTTGTGATATGATTTCAAAGATTGAATCTTTGTTGAATTCTCATGACTTTATGTTAGTATATGGTTTGAAATCCTTAAATTCAAAGTGCTTGATATATCCATGATGTATTATTTGTTGATTCATGCCATAAAAAAGGTTGTGTCTTCCATGTGTTTGTAAAAATGCCTAAATGAATAAGAATTGTGGATTATGGCCTATTTGTGAGCTATATGATGAACTTATGATGTACCCACATGTTCAATGAAATCCCTCAATGATAGTATTATGAATTGTTGACATTGGTCATGTGTTCAAGATGTGTCATGTTTAATATTTTTTCATGATATCGAGTCCCGGGGGTATTTAATATGCAAAATTTAGTTGTGTCCTAGAGACAATGTCAGTTTTCAAGATAATCTCTGTCAAGCTATGATCAGTAGAATTCAGTCAATCTCAGAACTCAGGAAAAACTCAGTAGTATTTAGTTCAGTCCTCAGTTAGTTTTCAGAATTTAGTAATGTTCCGTCAGTGAATGGAACTCAGTCCAGTTCAATCCAGTATACTCAGTTCAATGTCTACTCAGATTGGAGTAGGATTAAACACCAAGTAAACCAAAGGATGGGAACTTACCTACCAGTAGAGGGTAAGATTCTTAAAAGTAGTCCTTGCGTTCAAGAACTACGTAGCCAGCATATGTTGAGACATCGAAACCTATCAGATGAGGGTTGATGAGGTGGCTTAACCTATTAGATGAGGGTCCCACATTTCTCGTTTGAGTACCTGATAGATGAGGGTCACCCACAGATTTTTCTTACAACTAGTGCGCTATTGACACCATTCCAAATGGGTTTACATATTGGACCCTAACTCAGTTATAATACCTTATTAGGGCATGTCGGTTAGATGACTACCTCCCACAGTCTCAGTCCCAGTCTTCAGTAAAGAATGCAGATAGTTCGACAAAATTCAGGACTGTCAGATACAATCACACAGCTTAGTACGGAACTCAGCAAGTTCTATTAGAATCAAGACAGTCAGATACAATTACTCAGTTATTAGTTATATCAGTTATCAGTTAACTCAGTATTCAGAATGCTTATGATTTCAGTTACAGTTATGTATTCATGCATTTATCCTCACATTGTCACATTAAAGTTATTCAGATAGTTTTGTTCATACATATGAACCCTTGAATTCAGCCTTACCTCACTTCGCATACTAGTATATTCTCATGTACTAACAAATACTTTTCTTTTGTACCATAGTATTTTATTCCATTGGTTTAGACACTCAGGTTCCCAATCACGCTAGTAGATTAGATATTAGAAGTCAAAGTCAGTGGTGAGTCCTTATATGTTGAGGACATGATAATGTCATTCTTTCAGTTTATCAATACTTAGTTATTTTCCGAAGATAGAGTTAGTTGGGGACTTTTCACATAAACTCTACAGTTCAGATAGGTTAGAGGTTTTTTAGACTATATCATGATCAAACAATTATTTTAGTCTTGGTATTATCATACCTTTTTCAGACATTTTTTTATTCAGTATCGTTTAGTATTTAAACCTTATGGAAGGTTTTCCATAAGATTTCTGCATTTATTTTATTTATATTTTTATTACAGTATGACTATTATCGAGTGCTCAGTTACAGATATCAGTCATGGATTAGCTAGTGGTCCTTCAGGATTGTTAGTACCATGTAGCATCTAGGGTACAAGACTCGGTGTGTTACAAACTTGGTATCAGAGCCTAAGATTCAATAGAGTCCTAGGAAGTCTCAAAGCCACGTCTAGTAATATTCTATGCATCGGTGTGTAGCGTACTACATTTATGAGCAAGAGGCTATGAGATGATTTAGGAATACTTTCCCTTCTTTTAGTATGCATGTAATGTGAGTGAGCATGAGCTCCATTTAAACTCTCAGTCTAATCCTTCTTTCTTATCTATCTACAGAAAAATTCATCCAAAGAGGACTCAGGGAAGAGGAACAGGAGATCAACCAACCCTTCAGCCCGATCAGCCTAATCTTTTAGGCGAATATATCTCCCATGCAGAATTGAGATCTGCATTAACTACTTTTGCTCATTTAGTTGCTGCCCAGAATGAACGTCTAGCTATCCTTTCGACGAACCCATTGGCCAATTTACTGCAGCTAGGATTCAGGACTTCACCCAGATGAATTCTTTTTTTTTGGGTCTAAGACAGTTGAGAACCCTCAGGAGTATCTTGATTTGGTGAGGAAGATTATTGATATTATATGAGTGAATTCAATCCATAGTGCTGAGCTACCTGCATATCACTTGTAGGATATGGCTCACACTTGGTTCAAATAATTGAAAGTAGAGAGGGCTATAGATGTAGGGCATATTAATTGGGTGGAGTTTGCCACCAGTTTTCTAAATAAATTCTTTCCCCTAGAGATGAGAGAAGATAAGGTGTTAGAATTTATTAACCTCATGTAGGGAAACATGACAGTTGAAGAGTATTCTTTAAAGTTTACTCAACTAGCTAGATATGCTCTTCATGTAATGGCAGATAGAAGAGCTAGGATGAATAAATTTGTGTCTGGAGTGAATAATAACATGGTCAAAGAGTGCAAGACTGCGATAAGGATTAATGAGATAGACTTGGCTAGGCTCATGATCCATGCTTAGTAGATAGTAGAGCAGAAGAATTAGAAGAGAGAAAAGTAAAATAAGAAAGCTAGAAGAGATAGCTTTAATTTTAGTCAACCTAATTTAGAGGGTGGGAATCGTTCTCAATTCTTCCTAAAGACCTCAATTTTAGCTTATTCCACAGCCAGTGCTCTAGTTCCTAAGTTCAAGAATGGTAACAGAGATAGGGCTCCAAGATCTAAGTCTCAAAGTAGTGTTAGTAGTGCCGAAACATATCCTCTTTGTAAGAGTTATGGAATGAACCATCGGGGTATTTGCAGAGCTAATAGTGATGTTTTTTTTGAATATGCCAAGCTAGGCCATGGAGTTAGATATTTTCCTCAGTTAGGTTTTCAGGGTTAACCTAACCGTTCCTCAGCTCCGTCCGGTCGATCAAATCAGAATGGTGCCACTTCCAGCACCACCTCTGGGAAACGCCAAAATAGACTTTATGCTCTTCAGTCCTGATAGCACCAAGAGATTCTTCTGATGTAATCACTGGTATGTTATAGATCTTTCATATACATTTTTATGCTTTGCTATATCTTGGAGCTTCCTTGTCTTTTGTTACTCCTTAAAAAGCATTTGATTTCTGAGTAAGTCCTAAAATTCTTGAAGTGCCCTTCATAGTCTCTACCCCAATGGGTAAATCTATCATAGCCCAATGGGTATACAGGAACTGTCTGATTATGGTATTCTAGAAAGTCAGTTTAGTACACTTAGTCAAATTAGAGATGACTGATTTTGATGCCATTCTCAACATGGATTACTTTATTACTGCTATGCCACAATCGACTGCAAAAACAGAGTTGTCCAGTTTTAATTTCTGAATGAACCCATCCTAGAGTGGATGGGTAATATTTCAACCTTAAAGAGTCATCTTATTTCAAACCTAAGGGCAAGGAAAATGATATCCAAGGGATATGTCTGTCATATTGTTTGAGTGAAGGAGTCTAGTTCCCAAACTCCCAATCTTGAATTAGTCCCAATTGTGAATGAATATTCAGATGTGTTTCTAAAGGATTTTCTCCGAATTCATCTTAAAAGGGAAATAGACTTCGATATTGATCTTCTTTCAAATACTCATCCCATATCTATTCTGCCATAAAGAATGGCACCAGCAAAACTCAGACAATTAAAAGAGAAGGTGAAGGATTTCCTAGATAAGGGATTAATCAGACCCAGCGTGTTCCCATGGGGTGCACCAGTTCTATTCGGGCTAAAGAAAGACGGATCTGTCAGAATATGTATAGACTACCATCAACTTAATAAGGTCACAGTCAAGAACAAGTATCCAATTTAAGGAATAGATGACTTGTTTGAACAACATCAAGGTGCCAGTTACTTCTCTAAGATAAACCTCAAATCAGGCTATCATAAAATCAAAGTCAGAGAACATGACAATTGAAAAATATCCTTTCCTACTCGGTATGTTCACTTTAAATTATTATTCATGTCATTTGGTCTTACCAATACTCTAGCAGTTTTCATTGTCTTGATGAACCGTGTGTTCAAGCCATACTTGGAAATGTTTAGCATAGTCTTCACAGATGACATTCTTGTCTATTCTCACAGTGAGCATGATCATGAGGACTATCTCAGAATAGTATTGCAGACTCTCAAAAATCATCAATTATTCACCAAATTTAGTAATTTAAAATTTTGGCTAAGGTCAGTAGCATTCGTTGTTTATATTATTTCCGGTTGTGGCATTAGAGTTGATCCTCAAAAGACCAAGGCAGTGAGAAACTGGCCTAGACCCATCACTCTATCAGATAGCAAGGGTTTCATAGGTTTGGATGGCTATTATAGATGTTTTGTTGATGGATTTTTTTTATTGCATCCCCTATGTCTAGATTGATTCAGAATAAAGTCAAGGTCCAGTGGTTAGAGTTATGCGAGAGGAGTTTTCAGGAGTTGAAGACTTAACTCACCTCAGCTCTAGTTTTGACTCTTCCAGATGGTCCAGAGGGGTATGTCATGTACTGCAATGCATCCAGGGTAGGTTTGGTTGTGTCACCATGTAGCATGGTATGGTCATAACCTATGCCTCCAGAGAGCATAAGCCCCATGAGAAGAATTATTCCATTCATGATCTTGAGTTAGCAGTAGTAGTCTTTTCCTTAAATATTTGGAGGTACAACTTTTATGAGGTGTATGTAAATGTGGTAGCAGATCACAAAAGCCTCCAGTACATGTTCTTACATAAATATCTTAATTTCCGTCAGATAATGTGGTTATAGCTTTTGAAAGATTGTGAACTGAGTGTCCTTTATCATTCGTGCAAGGCTAATGTAGTGGCTGATCCTCTTCGTATACTGTCTATGGGTAGTGTTGTTCATGTTAGGGACAGTAAGAAGAAGTTAGCCCAAGAAGTTCATCAGTTAGCCATACTAGGTGTAGGCTTAGTCGATTCAGTAGAATGTAGTGTGTGGGTTCAGAACAATTAAAAATCATCTCTAGTTTCTGAGGTGAAGAAGAAGTAGGATAGAGATCCTAGTTTAGTCAAGTTGAAGGAATCAGTTAAAAATTAGAAGGTAGAGGTTTTCTCTCAATGAAGGGATGATATTTTACGTTGTTAGAGTCATCTGTGTATGATAGGTGTTGATGTTTAAGGCAGTGAATTCTTGCAGAAGCGTATGATGTGCGTTACTCTGTTCATCAAGGGGCCACCAAAACGTACCATTACTTACGGGACATCTATTGGTGGAGTTTGATGAAGAGTGATATTGTATAGCTTATGGCTAAGTGTTCAAATTGTAAGTAAGTTAGGTTTGAGCATTAGAAGTCAGATGGGTGTATGTAATAATTCAGTATTCCTACTTAGAAGTGGGAAGAAGAGAACATGGAATTTTTGATTGGTTTGCCTCGTACTCGCCGTCAGCTTGATTCAGTTTAGGTCATTGTAGATAGAATGACCAAATCAGCTTATTTCCTTCCACTCCATAGCTCTTATTCAGCCAAAGATTATGCCAAACTATATATCAGAGAGTTGGTTAGATTGCACGGTGATCTATAGTCTATTATGTCAGATAGAGGTACCCAGTTCACCTCTCATTTTTGGAAAATGTTCCAAAAGGGTCTTGGTACCTGATTTTACCTCAGTATAACTTTTCATCCTCAAACGAATGGTCAATAAGAAAGGACCATCTAGGCTTTAGAAAATATGCTACGAGTGTGTGCAATTGACTTTAAGGGCAGTTGGGATGACCACTTACCTTTGACTGCCTTTACATACAACAACTTTTATCATTCCAGTATTTAAACGGCTCCATTCGAAGCTCTCTATGGTAGGACATACAGATCACCAATTGGTTAGTTTGAAGTTAGTAAGGCCGGAGTGGTAGGGCCTGACTTAGTCTTCGATACCTTAGAGAAAGTTTAGTTAATCATAGAGAGGCTCAAGATAGCTCAGAGCCAACAGAAATTTTATACAGATATGCGTAAAAAGAATTTTGAGTTCAAAATTAATAATTATGTATACCTAAATATCTCTCCCATGATGGGAGTAAAGATGTTTGACAAGAAGGGAAAGCTCAGTCCCCGATATATCGTTCCTTTTAAAATTCTCAGTTGCTTCGGTAAAGTAGCTTATGAGCTCGAGTTACCTTCAGATCTAGCTTCAGTGAATCTAGTGTTCCATGTCTCATTAATTAAGAAGTGTATAGGTGATCCAATAGTTGTAGTCCATGTTGAGGGCGTATATATTTAGAAAAGTCTCTCTTACGAAGAAATTCCAGTCAAAATCCTTGACTATGAGACCCGTAGACTAAGGAACAAAGAAGTCCCTATAATCAAAGTTCCTTCGTGGAATCAGTCCATTGAGGGAGATTCTTAGGAAGTAGAAGCAGACATGCGGACCAAGTATCCTCACCTCTTTTCCGTTAATTCAGACTCAACCCAAGATATAGCTTTTCTTAAGCATATTCAGTTTCATGCTCAGTTTTATATTTGAAACTTGGTATCCTTTACCATTGCATGTTCATTCGCATGTTCATGAGTCAGTTCAGTCATGTATTTATGCATTAGATATACATGATCATCTTATCAGTACTCCCAATCATGCTTTAATGTATCAGCTCAGTTATGCAATCATACATCAGATAAGTATGAATAGCTTATCCGTACTCTTAGTCATGCATTCATGTACCAGCTCAATTATGAAATCGTGCATTAGATGTGCATAATCAGCTTATCAGTACTCCCAGTATTTTATTCTTGTATCAGCTAAGTAATGAAACCATGAATCAGATATGCATGCTCAATATGAATCTCAGTAAATCAGTAATGTCAGTACTGTAATCATGTTCCAGTTGTTCATGCTCAGTATGTACTTGAGCTTAACATTTGTCTACTCTCAATCAGTCTCATTAGAGGACAAATATTCCCAAGGTGGAGATAATGTAAGACCCCACTAAATTACTAGCTTAATTAAGTCCCTTAAGCTTGTCAAGGGGTCCCAGACCTAGAAAATTCGAGCTAAGTTTCACGACTTAGCTTATTTTTATCATTCAAAAGTTGGGAATCTCATTTTGTGACCTTAATTTCCTTTAAGGGTCTATATTTTTGTAAATTCATGATCAAGAAGGTCAATAGATGTTCTTGGACAAGTTTTGGATTTTTTGGACCTCGTTTAGACCACATTGGAGTCCCAAAATAGTGGACCAATGCGATCTTGGTGTGCTACGTTGCCCATCTCATTAGATAATATTGTTCTAGGTTTCCAGTCAAAAGCAGTGAGACATGGTGCGATGCATCGAGTAGAATATCTCCAAACATGTTAGTGCCCAGTTTCAGTCATAAAATGAATGCGTCCTTAAGGATAATTAGGTCATTTTCCCCCGAACATCAGCCCTCATAACACAAAATTTAGCCCTTTTTTGGCTAAATACATTAATTATTTCACAAGTGCTCAAGAACAAGAAACCCTAGGTGATTAATTTCAATTCTAGAAATCAAGCTTTCTTCCATCAATATTTTAGAAATTTGTCAACTAAGGTATGTAAAGATTCATCCAACGGTCCCTTTCACCCTTGAAGCTCAAGAAACTCTTTTCAAAATATGAATTTTAAAGTCCTTGTTGTATGTTTGATTGTACACATGTTTATGCTGTGATATGATTTCCAAGATTGAATCTTTATTGAATTCTCATGACTTTATTGTAATGATTTGGTGGAATGGTCATAAGTATGGATTTGTGAAATTATATTACGTTAGCATGTATTCCCATTCATGTGTAAGCTTATGACTTGCGAATGCTTCATGAAATCCCTCAATCATAGACATAGTAATCAATAACAACAAATCATCACCATCGCTAATCCCATCATCCCTAATCTCAGTAATAAAATAATCCTTAGTACTATGAGGCATCAATTCCACTAGTCTTTTTCATCACTAAGGTTCAATAATCCATTAGTTAGTATTAGCCACTTAAGTAGTATCCACCAGTAAGTATGTTTTATCCTTAAGTAACAACTATACCACTTTTGACCTTAGCTCATTAGAAGACTATAACGGTCATCTCAAATATCAACATAATACAAACCTACATAAGAGTATGAATAAACATATGATATCCATACATAGCGCTAGCTAGATTCAAAAGGGTAGATATGCATATAGGCACATCAATAATCATCTTTCGGTTTTTTTGGGCTTCATTATATTATCTTAGTATCCTCCAACCTTGCCAGGTATCAACATATAGTCATCATATCCTTCGGTACTGATGAGCATCATCATAATATCATCATATACTCCAGCCTTACCGAGTATTCATAACATCATCGTATCCTCCATATTTGTCGGGTATCATCATAACATGATCATATCCTCTAGCCTTGCAAGGTATCATCATAACATCATCATATTTTTCGTTGTTCCTGGTATCATTATAACATCATCATCTCTCCGACGTTATTGGGTATCATCATAACATTACAATACATAAATTCATATTATTAATAATGAACAAGACCCACAAGGGCAGAAAGAAATTATAAGCCCCACGAAGGTAAAAATAAATTAAAAGCACCATAAGGAAAAAAGTAAATGACAAGACCCTTGAGGGCTAAATTGAATAAATAAAAACGAGAAGCGAAAAAAAGCATACCTCAATAATCCAACACTGGACATCAATGTCACTTTATTAGCAGATGTATGGATATGTGACATGAATAATATATTCTATCATCGGGTTTTTTCCTGAAAAATAGATGTTTAATACCAACATCTTCACTTTGTCCCATATCACAAAGATGGGTATATTGATATGTAAAAAAGTTTAAAAGAATTAGCATAAGTAATCATATAAGGAAGTATCATGATTCTAAGAATAATCAATAGAATTTTGTTACATATAGTCAATAAGTGTGTCTTCTAGCACCAATAACATCATTATCTCCAATATAGATAATAAGGAAGATTTCAAACATAATTATTTGCATAGTTATTAAGCATGATCATAACTAGGAAAATAACATAGTTACATACCAGAACAATAGCATAATCAGTGGATTGTTCAAGATTATAAAAAATAGCTTATCATTACATATTTTATAATCTATTCATTTTGACCAGGAGCATAACCATTAGCTATATCATGAATAATGGCCCATTGGTAGTATATTCATTGGCCTACCTTTGGCCTAAAGATAACTTATCATTACTATGAGAAATACCTAAAGCATGACATAATTTATAACTTATTAATAGTATGGTCAATAACATCATTTATGGATTAGGCCATCGTATTGTCAAGGTCTCATTCAATAGCATATTCATTAGCCCAAACAATAGCTTATTACAATAACATAATTGATATCTTAGAATAAGCATTAGCCTATAAGGTATAGAAAGTCCTAATCGCTTAGGAATCATTTTCAATTCAATTCCACATGACGAACAAGAACCAAGATCCGTTAATATTACCTCAAGAGGGCACTCTTAAGTTAATTACTATGCATAATGGTTCAAGGGAACTAATCATAAGTCTTTTCTTAAGGCGGGTCAACAAGCCCACTTCAAAATCGTTGAATGAATTCTAAGTCAATTTCTACCCGGAATAGGTTATGGTATGTAAACTCCTAGATGTATATCAACCTAAAATAAGCCCAACGGTAGGTGTTCTACTCAAGCATCTTTACTAAGTCCAATGGAACTAAGGCTGCCTTCAATAGTATTTGAAAGTAAGGGCATCTTAATCTAAGTTTGAGCACCTAGATAATTTCAACTAAGACGATTTTTCTAATGCATTCTGATACTAAACATAAGTACTGAAGTGTATTTCACTAAAGTTAAAGAAAAACATGTCAAGCTTTATAATTTTAAGATTTCACATAGTCTATATGGTTCAACCTACCCAAGTCTTGCATTTTATCAATCCATTAGATAAAACCCATCCTAATCTAACAACAACAACAATAACAAACCCAGTATATTCCCACATAGTGGGGTCTCGGGAGGGTAGAATGTACGTAGTCCATACCACTATATCCGTAGAAGCATCCCAATTTAACAAGATATCATAAATATTTCAAAACATAGCTCAATCTAAAAAGGAGTAAGACTATCCTACCTCAAATCAAAAGAATTCTCAACAATTCTCTCAATCATTGTTTTTGCCTTTTGAGAAGCTTCTTCAAGTTGCCACGGTATCAAAAACACTTTGTTTTTCCTTTCAAGAAGCTTCTTCAACTCTCCACGGTATCAAAAACTCATTCTTTACATCAATATGATAGCATCGATACCTATATTACACAATTATTCTTCAATTCTAAAAACGATATCAAAACCTAAGTCGATGTCACTTACAAAATATATGTTTCTGAGATAAACTGATTGTTAATACACCATTAGGGAATTATAACCCTTATGAAATCGTTGATACATGGAGGAATACACAATCACCACTCTAATTCTTAAGTCACAAAGTTGATAATCTGTATAGGCACTCTAAGTACTCTGAGCTGCTATCAATCTATCTCGAATAAACAAGAATCTATCCAATAACTGTTAAGGGATATCCATACCACAGGGGTCTAACTTTAGAAGTTTCAACCCATCTAACTAAAGAAAGGCCTCTTCCACCATAGAAAAGACCAAATCAATATTAGAAAACACAACTTTACCCTGATGTTGGTCAAACAAATTATTAATGAGAGGCAAAGAATAACGGTTCTTTACCCTCACCTTACTAAGTTGCCTATAATAAAAACAGATATGCAAAGAGTCTTCCTTCTTCTTCACGAAGAATATAGGGGCACCCTAAGGGGATACACTAGGTATAATAAAACCGTTAACATAAATACTCTAAAACTGAGAATTTAGATCCTTAAGCTCGATAGGAGCGATATCATAAGGTGCCATAAAATTTGTTCGGGTTCTAGGATCGAGCTGAATAGCAAACTAAATATCATAGATAGGGGGAATATCATCCAGGTTGATAGGGAACCCATCAGGAAACTTACAAATAATAATAATATAAGCAAGTAACGAACTCTCTATACTAGCATAATAAACGAAAGATAGATAAGACTCCCAACCCCTAGAGATAAGTCTCCTAGCTCAAACATAAATATAATCCGGGTAACTGCTCTCTTGCACATGAGTAGAAGTACGTCAGGCATGTCTAAGGTAATGGTGTTGGCAAAATAGTCAATGATTTCATAATAGTTAGATAATCAGTCCATGCCAAAAATCATATCATAAATACCATATCCAAAATAATAAGATCATCGTATGTATCAACCTCACTGACAATCACAACACATTATTTAAATACTCAATCTACTACTAAATAACCACACATGGGAGTGAATAAGCTCAATGGCAAAGATAATTAATCAATATGCTACTCAAATAGTAGGGCCTAATAAGCATATATATAAATAATAGAATAAGTGGATCCCATATCAAACAAAGAAAGAGACGACTAGTGGCACACTAAATCACATCTTTAACTCTAGTATCCAAATTCTAAGCCTCGGGTATATCAGGTACTAAATATAACTAACTAGGCCTGCCACCTAGCTGGGTAACAACCAACCTTCTGTCCTTCCTATCAAAGAACCTCCTTGTGTACAATAGAAAACCACCCCTATGACCATAAGAACCATCATAAACTAAGGGGTGAACTACTCTTAGAGTAGAACACTTAAGCTTAACCAACCATTACCCTACAACTAGGTCATTCTTACAATTAATGACCAAAAGTCCATAAGTAAGTAAAATAGGAAATATGAGAAGAATTATAACCAAGTGGTCTGGTTGACCTAAAATGACCACTACATATAGACTGATCAAAAAATAAACCCCTCAAAGACTAAACACTACCCTTACTAGGGAGAATACTACCACAACACTTACCTCCATCAATAATCTGAAGAGCTACCAGAATTGATTGACTCAACTGACTATGAGACTAAAAAAATGAATATGGAGGTTACGTAATTTTAGAAGACATTCGAATAGAAAGCCATGAACCCCTAATAAAATAATGAACAAGCTCATACTCAGCATATCATAAATCCTTGATTTAATTTGGGGAACTGATCCCTCAATTTATCTCTAGGGCTGTGCAGGATATACTTCTCTAAGAACATCTTAGAGAATTGTGTCCATACCAAATAAGAAGCTCTTATTTAACAAAGAGCATGTGTTTTAACAAATTATTTTCATGATAATGTTAGGTTTTGAAATAATGGTTGTAGATTTTGGATGTTCATGGTTGGAAAATGGTTCTTATGGTTTAATTATGTTTTCTGTGATGCTTTTAGTATATTTTTACATTGTGGGATGCATGTTAAAGGTAAATGGATTTCTGGGTAATACAGATTCCCCAAATTACTGTGTTATGATTTTTAAAATTATGTATCCTAATCCTATTTGTTAAAATGCCTGTGAGAAGGATATTGTAACATTGTTTTACCACTCTTGATATCTTTGCAATGCATAAATGGTAATGGAACCTAAATAGGATTGGTTGATTATTAATGGTTTGGAAAGGCCTTGGTAGCTATGCATTTGGTTTAATTGAAAACATTTGAGTCAAATTGGTTTAATGGTTTTGGTATGGCATTAAAAGGATAAACTTGCAAGCTCTAAATTTTTGTACCATGATACTAATGGTTAATGCCTAATTATAAGACCCATTGGTAAATGTTAGAATGTTTACATGGATTAAATAAGGGATTAATGAGGGTCAAATTGCAAAGCCATGGAAGATGGGGGTCCCAGGGGGACCGACACTGGAAACTCGTGTTTATCGCTATGAGGTTTGGTCATGGTGAACATATTCATGATGTTATACTTTCTATTTTTGGAGAGGTACTATTCATCTTAGGTTCTTTTCACCAGTCGTGCGGCTAACAAGCATTGGGGCCCTTTCAGCAGGGGGAGCTAAACCCATATAGCCCGTGGGTGGTTTTAGGACTGTCAAGCTACTCAGGCCAAGTTAAGGTTTTAAATCCGTCCTAAACCTGGTTCCCTATCCTAGAATGATATATATATTAACATGTTTAATTATATATGGTAATTTAATCTATTTTGAATAATGGAATTATTTTATCTTTATCCTAGAGTACATGATTGCATTTAATCCGCAAACTATCTTCAAGCGTAGTATCCCTACGCGATGTAGTAACCATCCATACTACCATCCCTCCTGCTCAGTGACTTGGATTTGGGGACAACTTTGAGGCAGATTGAAGTGGTGAGATTTAATACTTTGGAAGACTCCATTTTATGCGATTGATTTCATCTTATTATTTTTGCTTCTTGTATTTTTGTTTTTTCTATGTTAGGGGGAATGTACCGATCGGATGTTACTTGATTCTTGTTAAAGGCTTTGTCAGACTTTTATAGGTATTGGCAGTGTCGGTATTGGTGTCTTCCTTGGTATTGGTGTTGGCATTGGGTTTTGCACTAGTTTGAATTTCGGTTGAGGTTGTTGGATTATGAGAATAGAGATGAGTTGATGTTTTTGAGTTATTATTTTTATTTTATGTTGTTGTATCTTCGAAATTCATCAGACATAGGGTTTATGGTTGTTACTGCTGGATATTAGGGGTAGTCTCTGGTCTGGCTGAACTTGGTAAGCCCGACACGAATAGGTTCTTGGTCAGGTCGGGTCAAATACCAACGAGTATCAAAACCAATACCATAACTCGATGCTAACACAATTGGTTAATCTTGTAAGAAAAGCCCAATATAGTCAAATTTCAAGAACATCAATTGCAAACATAAGGTTTCTAGATAGAATAAACAATCAAACAGGATCCTAATCCATAAACCTGGTAGAGCTAGGATAAGAGTAACCAATATTCTCAATACAACTACATGTTGAGAAAAGTCAATACATCTGTCTCGAATACTAAAGATTAAATACAAGATAATGAAGGAAATTGCGCTACTCAAATTCCAAGAGCTCACTCTATCTCTAAAAATCAATCTCTGCATGAATGACGATCAACGATTATAGCTAATATTTAAATCTGCACCAAAAAGGTAAAAAAAGTCTAGTATGAGTACCAAAACAATAGGTACTCAGTAGTCATCACCGGACGACTGATAAATTATGATATTAGAATGAAAAATATAGTTTAATCATATACTGAGTCAAGGTACAGAGTTGAATTTGAATCATTTTCATCATTACTCTATATCATGAGTAAGCAATTCAAAACAATTGTAAAACATTTGACATCAATAGATAATAATGTCATTGTACATAAAAAGCCTGAAATATCGAAATACGAATATAACATATGGCATTAACGCATGCAAACATCTACGGACATGACAAGTATTGCATATCAGAAAGAAAATATAACACAAGGCATCAACACATAGCATTACTATCATGCATGAGAAATAAACAATTTGAAATTATGAAGCAACACAAGTGCAACCACAAGAAAATCCAATTACAATGTTGGCGCCGATACACCAACTATTTTATCTCTTAAAGAACTCATCACGGCGTCCCATACAATCAGAGAGTACACAAAAAAGATACATAAAAGAATCAAATAATTGATATACCTCAACTTTCTCATTATCCATAGTTTTCCACAATTTCCATCGGACAACCCTTTTCCAACACTCATAATCATCATCCATATCGTATTTGAATAACATATACCAATTTACTAATTACTGTAACCATACAATCATATAGGCATCTATCTCATCAACACACCCTATTTACTCATTATTAGCTAACCAATGCGAATTACTAAACTCATTTACTCACTTGCTATCACATAACCTCTAGTTATCCTCTATCCACTATTCATTATGTAAACACTATTCATGTGTCAATAACTAACAACCATTCACTAAATAGCCCTCTTGAATCTAGTCAAGATTTACCACTACTCCATATTTGTCAATTAACCAATACTTAATTCTAGCCATTGTACTTCCACTAGTTACCATTCATCAATGACCGCTAATCACCATTATTTCACTATTCATTTATCCAATAAATTCTTTTATTAACTACCATCATAAATCCTCACTTAAAAACTTACCAACATCATTGACTTATTCAGTAATAGAAACTAATCATCACCACTGTTAATGCAATTACATAAATCTCCATAGTGTAATTATCATCAATACTATTATCCATCAATGCCACTAGTATACTTTATTACTAAGGACCACTAATCCATTAGTCAGTATTATCCACTTAAGAAATATCAATCACTAAGTATCTTTTATCCTTAAATCACAAATATACAACTTTCTACCTAAGCTCATTAGAAGACTATAGGAGATATCTCTAGTATCAACATAATACCCAACTACATAAAAGCCTAAATAATATATAGTTGCCATACATAGGGCTGGCCGAATTCAAACAAGTAGATATACGTATAGGCACATCAATAAGCATCCTTCGGCCTTGCTGGGCATCATCATATCATCATAGTATCCTCTAGCCTTGTCAGGTATAAATATTATCATAACATCATCAGATACTCCAGCGATGTTGTGTATGATCGAAACATCATCATATCCTCCGGCCTTGTCCGATATCATTATATCCTCTGGCCGTGTTAGGTATCATCATAACAATATCATATCCTTCAGCCTTGTTAGGTATCATTTTAACATCATCATATCCTTCGGCCTTGCTGGGAATAATAAGAAAATTATCATATCATCCGATCTTGTTGGTTATTATCATAATATTACAATGCATAAATTCCTATAATTAATAAAGAACAAGCCCTATGAAGAAGAATATAAATGATAAGCCCCACGAGGGTGAAAGTAATTGAAAATCCCCATAAGGGTCTTAGTAAATGACATGCCCTACGAGGGCTAAATTAAATAGATAAATAGGAGAAGAAAAGAAGAGCATACCTCAATAATCCAATGTTCATCATTAATGTCACTTCATATGTAGACGTCTATATATGTAACATGAATACTATATTCTATCATTGAGGTTTTCCTGAAAACTTATATCTTTAATAACAACATCTTCCCTCTATCCTATACATGAGAAATGGCAATATAGTTATATATAAGATATTGAAAAAGAATTAGTATAAATAAATATATAAGAAAGTATCATGAGTCCAAGAATAATCTACATAATATCTTTACACATACTCAATAAGCATGCCTTCTAGAACAATTAACATTATCACCTCCAATATTGATAATAAGGAATATTTTTAACCAATTATAAGAATAATTACTAAGCATGATCCTAAAAAGGGCAATTGCATAGTTAATAGAGCAACACTAACCTAAACAATGGGTTATTCAAGAGTATAATATAGGGATTATCCTTACATAATCTATAATCTAGTCATTTAGACCATGAAAATAACCATCAGTGATATAATGAATCATGGTCCATTAGTACTATATTCATTGGCTTACCACTGTCCTAATGATAATTTATCATTAGCATAAGAAATAGCTAAAGTATGACATAATCTATTACTTTTTCATACAGTGGTCAATAACCACA
Source organism: Capsicum annuum (assembly GCF_002878395.1). Taxonomy (NCBI): domain Eukaryota; kingdom Viridiplantae; phylum Streptophyta; class Magnoliopsida; order Solanales; family Solanaceae; genus Capsicum; species Capsicum annuum. The sequence continues at coordinate 129,119,909 of NC_061121.1, read as the reverse complement.
TTTATGGATTTGACGATCTTATAGTCAAGGAATCATTCAATAGAACGCTCACTATCCCAAAAATAGCAAATCACAATAACATAATTAATTATTTGCATAAGCTTTAGCCAATAAGGTATACAAAGGACTAATAATTTATGCATCATTTCCAATGCCATTACACATAACCAAAAAGAAAAAAGAGCCATCAATATTGCCACAAAACGGATTTCTCAAGTTAATTACTAAGTGTAAGGTTTTAAGGGAACTAATCATAAGTATTGCCTTATGGTGGGTCAACAAGCCTATTTTTTAATCCCCGAATGCATTATAAATAAATTTGTACCCCAGACAAGACTATGGTATTTAAATCAACTCTTAGATGTATATAACTCCACCATAAGCCATAAGGTAGATATTTTACTCAATTTTATTTACTATGCCCAAAGGAACTATTGAAATCTTCACTAGTATTAGCAGATAAGGACAACTCACTCTATGTATGAGCAACTAGAGAATTTCACCTAATATTGATTATTCTAAGGTATTCTCATTCAAAACATGAGTAATGAAGTTTATTCCACCTAAGTCAAAGGAAACAAGTCAAGTTTTTCAATTTTATGAGTCCATATTGTCTAAATGTTCCGACTAACCAAAGTCAAGCATTTCATCAATCCAATACATAAAACTCATCCAAATCTAACAAAATTTTGAAATTATATCAATACATAGTTCAATGTAACAAGGAGTAAGCCTAGCCTACCTCAAATCCAAAGAACGTTCTTAAGTATTAAATGATTATATTAACTGACTTCAACAAACTTTTATCAAACTAATTCATGAATATCGTATTATGTAATATTTTCATACACTAAATACAGTTATAAGAATACATCATTTGTGTGTAGAATCTTATATACTAATTTAATAAATTAAGACCCCAAAAATTAAAAATCATTTAAAATATGACTTCTATTATTTGTAATGTGGTTTCAACTTAATCGTTTAAGATAATTCATGATATTAGATTGTACAAATTTTCATGGAATAAAAATACCGATCACATCCCATCGTTCTCTGTGCATCACAAGTAGAGGATGTAAACTATCACCATCTTTTTTTACTTCAGATTCAATAAAAAATCTTATACTAGTATTTATTTTAGAAGAAGAAGAAGACAAATATGGAGAAATAATTTAAAAGAAAATAGTGAAGATAAAATATCATAGACCCTTGATTTCTTTTTAAGAAACTTATCATTGTATTTTCTATCATTATTCCTAAAAATCATACATTATTGTGATCATCTTTGATTATTAATGTGGATGGTTTTTCTACAATGATTTGAGAAATGAGTGAAAGAAGGGTTAGTTATGAAAAATAGATAATGAAAGTGTGTGATTACATAGTACAATATTCTCCATATTTGTTTTCAAGATTGTATATTGGTGCCTCGTGGAGTCCGAGGCTCAGTGTAGTCTAATTAATAAAGTTCAATCTTTGTGGAATTGTTAAGGACATTCCTATAAAATACTTCCCTAGTTTAGAACACAAAAGAATTTCCTTGCTCTTCTTGAAAATTCTTTGAGTGGAATTTTTCAGACATCATAAATGTTGCCCTAGTTTTAGCTTCAACAAAAACATATATTCAATCAGTAACTAGATGTTTTTTACAAAATTCTACACCAATTTATATTATAATGGAATATGAAAAGATTGTGGAGAATATGAAAGAGTGTTTAGGGCTCCTTTGTATCCCCAAGTTAGGAATTATGTGAAACATAGTTTCACAACCCAAACTAGGGGCTGGTCGTGACAGGTTTCTCATGTCCACCAATGACCGAAGAACATGCCCTTAGCCTAATCTAATAGAACAAAGTACACCTAGAAGCGGATAAATACAACTATAAAAAATATAGGATAAGAAACCTCAAAGAATATATAATATATCATTATCCAAATCTACCAAGGAATAACTAATACTGATGACACACCATAATGCTCATGTCCACAGTAATGTCCAACAAAGCCTCTAACAAGACAAAAAATAATCTAATGGGTCATGGCCCCAACCATAGATAAAAACAAATCCAAAAGAAAGAGTCAATACTTAAGCAAAGCCAAAGCATAAAATGGGGTGTTCAAAAGGATGGAAGATCACCACTTCAGTCAGACTCATGATTTGTCCCACAATCACATTGTCATTGTGCAAGAAGGAGTAAAAATATGGCTTGTTCCTAGATCACGTGGTGATACAACATCTGAAGACAGTTAACAGTTGGAGCGATAATATGTAAATCAATGATAAAGGATGAAATAATACCATGAATAGTTATACAGAAAGCATTAAAAAAGTGCACAACACCATATGCAATATATATATATCATATGCCATGTAATGTAAAAGGGCATAGCATAACCTTTAAAACCTTAACCTGAACTATCTGACTTGACCGTTCTAAACCGGAACTCATGAGCTATATAGTTTATGGTCTCTCTACTAAAAGGGCCTAGTGTAATGACCCAAAATCGTCTCTTGGGATGTCACACGGTGCATAAGGCTAAAAGTAGCCCCAAGCTAACCCTTAGAGCCAGTTTCTACAAATAACACTCAATTCAAGATGAAATAGACTCAACACTCGTATAGTCATATCACATGAAAGGAAATATAGGAAAGATACTCGGTTCACATAAACATAATAAAGAAAAACCTTAACAAAACCCAATACCGAAGCCTCGACACATCATAAGTATGATACTAGTCTGATAGAATTGAAAACTAGAGAGCCGTTAGGATAGGTCCCCAACTGACTCAAAATGAACTTAAGATAAAACTTAGTCTCTCAAATACAGAAAATATATGAACATCTTTCCTCAAACCATGAGGACTCACCACTGTAGAAAACATAGGTAAGGTACTCGAAGAATCACGGATGAGGATGGGGCTGAGCACCTGAACCTACATTATAAGATAATGTAGCACATAGACATATATATAAATCAATACTTTGCAATGTACTGAGTATACGGGGGTGAATGCATATGCATAAAAATAGTATAGATCTTCTTCAGTCAAATCATGTATGCAAAATGAGATGACTCAGATGGCTTGAACTAGTACAAAATATATAGCTCATAAATTAGGTAGAATGAGGCATGCAACACAAATCTCATGATTCATCGTTGTTTAACCTTAAAAATCAGAAATCTTCTTATATTCTAAATAACCAAAGGCTAAGGAACTTGGAACTATAATTTCAACTCATGCATATGTCTCATGAAGAGTAAAACCTCTTCAATGCTCAGCATTTCATAATTAATTAGAACTCATATACTTGGAATTTGGAATCATATGACTTGAAAAATATTAGAAGGCATTTCATTAGCCTTAGGAGAATATCTCATTTCAAGCTTTAGAAAAATCATTCTATCTCAAATGGAAAAGTATTCTAGCTCAAGGAAATAATCTATCTCAAAGCTTTATGAAAAAGTACTATATCAAGGGAAGATACTTTCATTTAGGGAAATAACCCACCTTAAGGAAGCACTTTAATTAAGGAACAACTTTGAAATTTCACCATTTAGGAAAATAAATCATAGAAAGGGAAAATAAGTATCTACTTTCAAAGTTTAAAATAGGCAAGGAAGGTTCTTGTAACCGACATAAACCATGCAAGCTACATTGAGTCCAATGTTTTGTCCTCCTAAGAAGGAGACCCCACGTTGAGGAGGAGCATCATACTCTTTCCAGGGAGTATAACCTAGGTCTAGTGATCACTAAATGAAACTCAACCTCAGGCCCAACCTACGGTGACACATAGTTTTAGGGTAAGAAATCGTATTCACTTACCCGCTCGGTGCTAAGTATTACTTCCTTTAGAGTATCTGCGCTCATCGCATAAAAATCAACTTTTAGAATAATCTCATTGTTCACCACGAACCAAATAATCAATTTGATAATCTCATATGATGAAGTTGATTTCAAAGCTTTTGGACCATTAGGTTAATTCATTTCTCAATCATCTAAAAATACTCAAATCATGGGTGCTTATGTCACAAGAGTTCATAATTTCACAAGTCTCAAATAGGGCTTACCAACCCATAATTCAATCTCAAGTTAAAGCTCATCAAAAGCATAATATATAGCATATAGATTCATAAATTATATGGAAATGTGGGAATTTCAAAAATTTATCTCAAAATGTCCATATAGTCATATGCTTCAATATCACAACATTTTAAATATTAGCTTCTCAAGGAGTAAAATCATGGGATTTATACCCAGCTATAAATTCTCAATAAAACATGCAGAAATCATGTCATTTGACTCTTGATTCATGGGAAATATCAAGATAATGCATTCAATAGTAATGGGTGAAAAATCCCAATTCAAATTCATGTAGAAACCTCATAGATTTCAGGAAATTCATGGTGTAAATAAGCCTTTTAGGAACAAGGGTGAATGGGTTACCCTTGTTCAAAACCCCACATACCTTGAATTTCTATCTTTGGATGAAATCTCACTTCTCGAACTCAATTCGTAATCTTTAATGAGGGTTCTTGAGGTCCTTGTCTTGGGAACCTTGAATGTTGAGTCAATTTAGAAAATACATGGGGGATTCATGAGATTCTTAGAAGAGGTTTTGGATATTTAAGGTTTCTTATGAGAGAAAACTTGAGAAAAAACTCATAGGATGCTTGCAAATTACTTTAATTCGGTGTTTGCAAGGTTTTATAGGCTTGGAAAAAGTCCAAAGTTCCCTTTTTAACATATGTACAAGCTGGAAAAATTGAATAGGGAACCCAATTTCATAGGCCACCATGGCGCGCCACTTGTCGTGGTGGCTCACTGGAATTGACAATTGAGAAATTGGGAGTCCCTACGATGCGGAACCATCGTGTTGTCCCACTAGTTGGGACCTGGACCTTCAGTGGGTTGCGCCACTATCACGATGTTCCACTGGAATTTGAGAATTTCCAAATAAACACTCTCCGCGGCGCGCCAAGCACCTAAATTATGTTGTTTACGACTAAGGCTAAAATTAGCCATAACTTCTTACTCGGGTATCGGATTTGGGAAAATCTTATATCGCTGGAAATCTTATAAGATTTCTTATGTGTTAAAGGTCAAAATTAGGGAAAGTCTATATGGTTAACAAAATACTCACTTAGGAAGTCACTTCTCAATCTTTTAGGGTCAAAATCACGCCTCACTTGACACGTCCTATGGCTCAAACTATGAGGGAACTTTATAGGGACTTACAATATCCCCCCCTTGGGAACATTCTTCCTCGAATGTGTCTAGTTTGGCTAGGAATATAGGAAAAATAGAGTACACATAGCGGAACCAATTTCTAAACGGTTCAAGATCTTTCTAAACTCATGAATACTCAAAAAAATGCTACAACTCATAGAAGGATAGATGCTTAAATGAAATTTAGAGAAGAAAAGCTAAATCAAGGAAGAATAGTACCTATGGCTTGGTCTGAACCCATGGAACAGAGAGGCGAGTACTTGGCTCGTATGTCTACTTCGGCATCCCAAGTAGCACCCTCAACAGATTGATTCCGCCACAACACCTTCATCAAGGGAATCTCTTGGTTCCTCGACCTATGGACTTAAAAGTCTAGGATCTCAACAGGAATTTTATCGAAGGAAAGACTATCCTGAATCTCAGCACTTTCTAAAGGATCAACCATAACAGAATCACCAATATGCTTCTTGAGCATGAAGACGTGAAAGATAGGATGAACGGCTGACAACTATGAGGGAAACTGAACCTCATAGGCCACATTACCAGCACAGCTCAAGACTCTATATGGGCCAAAAAAATGAGGACTAAGCTTTCCCTTCTTTCCAAACCTCTTCACCTCTTTCATAGGTGAAATCTTAAAGTACACCAAATCACCCACCTCAAACTCAATATCTCTCCTCCTCACATCTGTAGAAGACTTTTAACGACTCTCAGCAGTCTTTAACCTTTCTCTAATTAGTTTAACTTTCTCCATATCTTCAAATACTGCAATAGGCCAGCACGTAGCAGCTTTACCCACTTCAAACCAACCTATGGATGATCTACACCTCCTACCATACAAGGCCTCAAATGATGCCATCTTAATGCTAGCATGGAAACTATTATTATAGGAAAACTTTACAATGGAAAATGCTCATCCTAACTACCTTCGAAATAAAGAGCGCACGCCCTCAACATATGCTCTAGGGTTTGAATGGTGCTCTCAGCCTGACTATCTATCTGTGGCTGAAAAGTTAAGCTCAAAAGAACTTGGGTGCCAAGATCCTACTGAAACTCCCTCAAAAACTTAGAAGTAAATTGAGTACCCCTCTCTAAAATGATAGACAAGGGAACTCCATGCACCCTGACCAACTCCTGGATATACAATCTAGCATAATCGTTATCCACATAAGATATGTGCACGGGCAAGAAATGTGCGGACTTAGTCAACCTATCCACAACAACCCAAATGGCATCATGATGACGGCGCAAAATAGGCAACCCGATCACGAAGTCCATATTTACCAACTCCCATTTCTAAGTAGGTATACTAAACTTTTTCATCACACCACCCAGTCTTTGGTCCTCTACCTTAACCTGTTGGCACGTTGCACACTTTTCTACAAACTCAGCTATCTCTTTCTTCATAGTGTTCCACTAATATATCTCCCGCAACCCGCGGTACATCTTGGTAGTTCCAAGATGAATCAAAAAATGTGCACCATGCGCTTCAGCCATAATCCTTTACCTCAATTCATTAACACACAGGACATATAACCTACCATGCAGTCTCAACACACCATCTCCCCCTTGGGATAAAACTTCTACCTTTTGGTCTTTAACTGAATCCTTTAACTTGACCAAACTAGGGTCTCTATCTTGCTTCTCATTCACTTCCAAAACTAAAGAGGATTCAAAACTACTCTGCACCAACACACTCCCCTCCACTAAATCAAGCAATCTAACACCAAACCTTGCCAGACAGTGCACATCATGAGCTAACTCTCTCTTAACCTCCTCTACATGTGCAATACTACCCATAGATAATCTGCTAAGGGCATTCACCACTACAGTACCCTTGACCGGGTGATACAAAACACTCATATAATAATCTTTAAAAAAATCATACCACCTTCTCTGCCTAAGATTCAACTCCTTCTGGATAATTACATACTACAGGCTCTTATGATCATGAACATACCCATATGGACAACATAAAGATAGTGTCTCTAGGATTTCATAGAAAAGACCATAGCAGCTAACTCAAGATCATAGGTTGTATAGTTCTTTTCATACGGATTTGACTATCTAGAAGCATAGGCTGTAACCTTATCTCTTTGCATCAACACACAACCCAAAACAACTCTAGAGGCATCATAATACGCCACAAAACCATCAGTATCATCAGGCAAAGTCAACCCAAAGGCTGAAGTAAGTCGAGTCTTCAACTCTTAAAAAATCTTCTCATAGGAATTAGACCACTAGAATTTAACTTTATTTTAGGTCAATAGGGTAATAGGAGACGCAATAAAAGTGAAACCCTCCAGAAAATAAAAGTAATAGCCCACTAGACCTAAGAAACTCCTAATGCTGGATGGAGAGATTGGTCTAGGCCAATTTCTCATAGCTTTTGTCTTTAGGGGGTCAACTCTAATACCTTCAACCAAAACAACATAACCCAGAAAGGCTATAGACCTTAGCTAAAATTCATATTTACAGAATTTGGTGAACAACTGGTGAGCTATAAGAGTTTGCAAGATAATTCTAAGATAATTTGCATGGTCATTCTTATCATGGGAGTACACAAGGATATCATCTATGAATACAATGACAAACAACCAAGGTATTTCTTGAATACTCTATTCATAAGGTCCATGAAAGCTGTTGGGGCATTGGTTAGCCCAAATAACATGACTAGAAACTTAAAGTAACCACAGTGAGTTTGGAAGGCCGTTTTTGGAATAACACATTCCCTCACCTTAAGTTGATGATATCCGGATTTAAGCTCTATCTTGGAGAAATAACTTGCAACTTGCAACTGATCAAACAGGTCATTAATTCTTAAAAGAGGATACTTATTTTTTACTGTGACCTTGTTCAGTTGACAGTAATCAATGCACATACGCAAAGATCCGTCCTTCTTCTGCAGAAAAAACACAGGTGCGCCGAAGAAGAAATATTGGGCCTAATGAAACCTTTATCTAAGAGATCTTTGAGTTTTTTATTCAAGTCCATAATCTCTTTGGGTTCCATATGGTATGGCAAAATAGAAATAGGTCGAGTGTCAATAACAAGGTCAATTTCGAACTCTATCTATCTATCGAGAGGTACCCTTAGGAGATTTTCCAAAAAGACATCTGGAAACTCATTAACAATATCGACTGACTGAATCATTGAAGCCTCAAACTGAGTGTCTTTGTCTCTAAATATATGGTAAATACAACCTTTAGATTTTAGTTTTCTTGATTTGATATAGAAGATAAAATGACTCTTAGGAGATACAGAACTCCCAGGCCACTCAATCACTGGTTCATCAAGAAAATAGAACTTGACCATACGGGTACGATAATCTATTGATGCATTACAAGAATAAATTCAATCCATTCCCAGAATATGGTAAAAATCTACCATGTCTAACTCTATTAAATCATTGGGTACGACTCTATGAAGCACAGTAACAGGGCAACCTCTATACACTTGTTTAGCAAAAAATTAACTTTACGACTAAGTAGAAACTAAGAAAGGCTCGGGAATCTTTTTGGGACTTATTTTGAAATTCACAGCTATAAGTAGGGTCACCTAAGAAAGATTTGACAAGGGGTCCAACAACACATAAACGTCAAGACAAACGACCTGGAGCATACCAGTAATAACATCAACAGAGTCCTCATGCTTTTGACATGATGGAAAAATATAGAACCTGTTTTGGCGCTGACCACTAATGGTGCTATAACAAGTGCCCTAAGCAAGGGCGGAATGAAGTACTGGAGTTGGTGCACTAGCAGCTTGTGCCGAAGGTTGGGCATCTCTGTTCCCTTGTCTAGCATAAGTAAGTTTGTGATCAGTGTGTCTGGTCTAGTAGTTAAGGAGTGTAGCACTACTGGCTAATTATAGTTATGGATCTTGCTATATTGATGATACACACACAACAAATTAAGGTAGAAAAATTTAAAGAAAGAGAGAGACTAAATAAAAGGCTACAACATAGCAGTTTAATTATGGTCGAAATAGGTATAGAGGAAGAAATTAGTCTCTACTTTAGAATCATTTATCTATGCCTGCACCTTCTGCAGCCAGTGCTCCTGCACCCAAAAGTAGGCAAGAATAGTTGGGTAAGTTTTCTATGTCCGGATCTTATAAAAGTGTGAGTTGTAGGCCTAGTTATACTCCATGTGCTAAGTGTGGTAAGAACTATCCGGGTGAGTATTTGTGGGGTCAGAAAGATTGTTATGGTTTTTTCTTGCCGGATTATAGAATCAAAGAATTCCCGCATGTTAGACAGGGAAACAGGGATAATTTTCCCCAGACTTAGGCTAATAGTGCACCAGCTCCTCTAGGTCACCCAGCCCCTTTTTAGGGTGCATCATCTAGTACTGGTGGTGATCATCCCCTAAATTAGTATTATGCTATACCATCCCACCAGGTGTAGAAAGATTGTAATGCCCCAATTATCTGAATCTAAACACTACACAATGCTCATTACCCTGAAAGACCATAAGCTAACCCATGACTAATATTTGTTCCTGCACACTACATAATATGACATGAAAATGCAAAAACAAGCATTGAGAGGCCGTAAGGTTCTATATTGAACATAATCAAATAATAATAATAACATCTGAAATAGAGTGGTATCTCAATACCAAAACAAAACTGAAATACTAAAGTCTGAAAAACATAAAGAATATTGTAGTCGTCTACAAGCCTCTAACTTTCTGACTAAGAAGTTGATGGGATATGTCCCCAACTATGTCTGTAAATAGAAAAATGAACTGATATGATAAAATAAGATCACTCCCTTGGAGAATGAGGACTTACTGCTAAAACTCTGAATATTGGAATGCTACTGCTGCTTCTGATATGGTAGTCGTGTCTCTGAACCTATGGTGTAAAATAAAAAGATAACGCCATAGCGCAAATGCATCAGTATAAAAAAATGAACTGAGTATCCATGTGAGGTAGACTAAATACATGGGGTTTACATGCATGAATGATAATAACTGACTGACTAATATAAATGTGAGAGTGCACACATGAATATGTAGTAACTGAGATCGTAAGAACAGAATAACTGAATCTACATACTGATGACATGACTTTTTTGATATCTAGCATGACTGATACTGGAGTTCCAATAACTTAAATAACTGATAACATTAGTGACTGTGTCTGACAGTCCTACATTTGATAAAACTATCTGAGTTTCGTATTGTGAATTAGTTGACTGTTTCTGACAGTCCTAAAATTTGAAGAACTATCGAAGTTCTTTTAATGAGACTGATACTAAAACTGTGGGAATATTTATTTAACCAACATGACATAAATATGCTAGAACAGCTGAGCTACGATCTAATCTGTGCCATTATTAGAAGGGTGTCATTACCGCAGCACTGGTAAGGACAACTACGGGTACCCTCATCTGACAGTATACCCTAAAGAGAATAGTGGGGCTCTAATCTAACAATGCTTATCTACCTCATCAACCCTCATCTGACAGTGTTGATGTATCAACCTATGCTGGCTACATAGTTTTAGAACACAAAGATGACTACAAGAATCATACCCTCATCTGATTGTTTGTTCCCACCCTTGGGTTCACTCGATGATAATTTCAACTCTTATCTAAAAAAATAAAACATAACTAATTAACTGTACATGGACTGAGTATACTGAATTCTATCGGCTGATAGAATACCATTGATATCTGATACTTCACTGAGTTTATGAGATTATTGATCTTAATGAGTACTTAGTTCATGAGATTTCTGAGATTTCTTGAGTCACATAACTGACTGACTTCTATAGAACATGTCTTGACAGAGAGTATTGTGAAAACATGACATAACTCTAGGCACATAACTATATTTTTAGGGTATGATTACTCCCAGGACTCGATAGTAGGAAATTGAAAAGGCATGACATTCTTGAATACATGACAAACATCAACAATCCATAATACTTGTTGATCATATGAATAGAGTTCATAATTAATAATGCTATAAATAAGGGATTTCATGCTTCACATGGTTATCATAGTCTTGATTATGGAAGAGAATGCATATAACATGTACGTACTTGCATGATTTCAATATCATGAACCTTGCATAACACAACAGTCAATACACAACAAGAGCATGGAAATTGTGTTACATTCAAAGAGTAAGCATGGACTTTTCATTTAGATAACATTGAGTCATAAGGAATATGATTCTATCATTCTAGGCATTTTATCAAACACCTTACATGCACAATTTATAGCATGGTGAACTTATCAATTTAAGAATCTAAAATTATCCAAAATCATGGGTTTTCAATCAACAAACTCACACATTTCATCAAAAGACATCAAGACATCATCTTGAAACATAAATAACAACTATCAATATGAACATTACAAAATTACAACATGCAAATCATAATAGGTTATTTAAAACATGATTCTTGATCTTCACGAATGAAAGGGATCCATGGATGAACACTACGCATACCTTAGTTTGTGATTTCGTGAAGATGATGGAGAGATTCTTGAAATTTGACGATGAATTTCCTCGAAATTGAACCTTGTATGAAAACCCTAGGGCTTGTTCTTGAGAGTTTTTAAGAGTAATTGAGTATAAGTTGATGATTTATGACCAAATCTCGTGTTATAAGGCTTCTATAGGGTGGAGAAATTGACTTTTTTAACCCTAGGACAAGTCTTTAATTTTTGACAAAATTTCCTAATCTTCATCCTTGGCACAATATGCCACTATCCTGCCAAGTAACTAAAAAATGACAAATGGGAAATTGCACAGGGGAGCAACCTCGAGCTATCCCTTGCAAACTTGTTTACATCCAGGAAGTTTAGTGCCATGTGCCACTATCGTAGAGAAAAATTGGAAATTGACAATTGCCATTTGAGCTATCACCGCGATGCACAGGAGGCTAAGGAGATACACTGTCTCACTAAAAAGGCTCTAACTTTTTGCTCGAGTGTTGGATTTAGGTGATTTTATATCGATTGAAAGCTTATTGAACTTTCCATATGAAAAAAGTGAAAATCTTAAATGTTCCTCATGAAATAATCATTATTCACTTTAGAAGCTAATACAAAGCATTCTTGGAATGAAATTATCTAGGAAGAAAATTTGGGGTATTACAATATTTCCCCCTTAGGAACATTCGTCCTCGAATGAGACTGGCTGGGAGGCGAAATAATAAGCTGAACATGAGCTGAACAGGGATTACTAGAACATGGTATCATGACAAACAATCTGAGTATGACATACTGATCATGCAAATCTGATACATGTGTAACTGATTCATGAATGCATAACTGAGTGCTCTAACCAACTAAATTTTCTCACACTAAGAATGCATGTCTGATGCATAATTTTATCACTGAGATTGTACAAAAATGCATGACCAAATATGTAATGTCACTTGATAACCAGCTTGTGCTGAGACATAAGCATGAAACTCAATACCAAGTTTTCACTGAATACTTAACGTAAAGCTGATAAGCTTAAGGAGAACTATTACCTTCAGTTTGATCTAGATTGGTGGGAAAGAGGTGAGGATTCTTGGTATGCATGTCTACTTTTGCTTCCCAAGTAGCTCGCTTCATGGATTGATTTAACCAAAAAACTTTTACTAGAGGGACTTCTTTGTTCCTAAATCTACGAGTCTGATAGTCTAAGATTTCGACTGTAATCTCTTGATAAGAGAGGCTGTTCTAAAAAACAATTCTCTAAATGGGGACTACGATTGATGGGTCACCTACGCAATTCTTGATCAAAGAGACATGAAAGGCTTGACAAACTTAGGATAGATCTGAAGGAAAAATTAGCTCATAAGCTACCGTGCTAAAGCTATTTAGTATCGTGAAGGGGCCGATATATCGAGGACTGAGCTTTCCCTTCTAACCAAACAACTTCAATCCCTTCATGGGATAGATCTTGAGGTAAACATGATCACCAATCTTAAACTCGAGATGTTTTCTACACACATCTATATTAGACTTCTGTCGGCTCTGAGCAGCCCGGGGTCTTTCTTTGATCAAGTGGACTTTCACTATAGCATCAAACACTAAGTCAGACCCTATGACTAAGGCCTTACTAACATCGAACCAACCAACTGGAGATCTACATCTCTTACCATTGATAGCTTTGAATGCATCCATCTGAATATTGGAATGATAGCTATTATTGTATGCAAAATCAATCAAAGGCAAGTGGTCATCTCAACTACCCTTGAAATCAATTGCACATGCCCTTAGCATATCTTTTAGAGTCTGAATGATCCTTTCTGCTTGACCATCTATCTAAGGATGAAATCCTATACTGAGATGAACCTGGGTACCAAGAACCTTTTGGAATACTTTCTAGAAGTAAAAGGTGAACTCAGTACCTCTGTCTGAGATTATGACAATGGAACACCATGTAATAAAACCAACTCCCTGATATATAGTTTGGCATAATTGTCGGCTGAATAAGAGGTATGAAATGGAAGAAAAAGAGCTGACTTGGTCATTCGGTCCACTATAACCCAAACTGAATCATGTTGATTACGAGTTCGAGGAAAACCCATCACAAAATCCATGTTCACTTCTTCCCACTTCCAAGTAGGAATGGTGAACTACTATATGGAACCACTAGGCTTCTAATTCTTTATCTTAACTTGTTGACATGTAGAGCACGTATCAAAAAACTCTACAATATCTCTCTTTATCCCACTCCACCAATAGATCTCTTGCAAGTTGCGGTACATCTTAGTGGCCCCTGGATGAATAGAGTGTCGCACACCATGTGCTTCTATAAGAATTTGCTGCCCCAAGTCATCTATACCTTGAACACACAAAAGACTCTAAAAATGAAGAACACCATCTTTGCCATAGGATAAAACCTCTACCTTTTGATTTTAAACTAACTATTTTAGCTTGACAAGTCTAGAATCTCTGTCTTGCTTCTCTTTTACCTCAAAAACTAGAGATGATTCTAAACTACTCTAAATGCATACACCACCCTCTAAAAAATTGACTAAGTTAATGCCTAGTCTGGAAAGCTAATTAACTTCCTAAACTAACTACTTCTTACTGCCCTCAACATGAAAAACACTACCTATGGACAGTCTACTAAGCATCAGTCACTACATTGGCCTTGCTCTGATTATAAAGGATGCTTATGTCATAATATTTCTAGAGTACTAACCACCTTCTATGACAAAGATTGAGATCTTTCTGAGAAAAGACATACGGAAGACTCTTACGATCTGTGAAGATATATATATGAACTATGTAGAGATAATGCCTCCAAATCTTTAAGGCATATGTTACGACTGCTAACTCAAGATCATGAGTAGGATAGTTCTTTTTATGGGGCTTTATCTATCTAGAGGCGAAGGCTGTGACCTTACCATGTTGTATGGGGACAGAAACCAAACCTACTCTAAATGCATCACAATAAACTATGAATCCATCTAAACCATCTGGAAGAGCTAGAACAGGAGCTAAGGTTAGTCGAGTTTTCAAATCCTGAAACTCTTCTCACAAGAATCTGACTACTGAAACTTGACCTTCTTCTAAGTCAATATGGATATATGGGATGTAATAGAAGAAAAACCCTGAACAAACCATCTGTAATAGCCATCCAAGCCTAAGAAAATCCTGATATCTGATGGAGAGATAGGGTGAGGCCTATTTCTTACTGCTTTGGTCTTCTGAGGATCTACTTTAATTCTACCATCGAAAATAATATAACCAAGGAACGCTATTGACCTTAGCCAAAATTTTCACTTACTGAATATGGTGAATAGTTAATGATCTCTGAGAGTCTAAAGTACTATTCTGAGATGGTCTGCATGATCGTGCTTTGTTTGGGAATAGACTAGAATATCATCTATAAAAATTATGACGAACGTGTCCAAGTACTACTTGAACATACGGTTCATCAAGTCCATGAAAGATACTAGGGCATTGGTAAGACCAAAGGACATTACTAGAAATTTGAAGTGACCATATCGAGTGCAAAAAGCTATCTTCCGAATGTCACATTCTCTAACTCTGAGCTGATGGTATCCTGATCTAAGGTCTATCTTAGAGAAATAACTGGGACACTGAAGTTCAACAAATCATCGATTCTAGGAAGAGGATACTTGCTCTTGATTGTGACTTTATTGAGTTGACGGTAATCAATGCATATTTTGAGGGAACTATCTTTCTTTCGCACGAATATAATCGGTGCGCCCTACGAGGAAATATAGGGTCTGATGAATCCTATATCTAAGAGATCATTCAATTGTTCTTTCGATTCCTTAAGTTTTGCTGGTGTAATTCTGTATGGCGGAATAGAAATAGGTTGAGTACTTTGAAGAAGGTCTATGCCGAAGTCTATTTCCCTTCATGGAGGAATTCTTGGAAGATCTTCGAGAAAGGCATCTGAATACTCATTAACCACTGGGACTGATTCAAGACTGGGAGACTTAGAACTAGAGTCCTTAACCTGCATGAGATGATAAACACACCCCGTAGTTATCATCTTCCTTGCCCGAAGGTAGGAAACGAGATGACCTCTTAACTCTAGGATGGGTTCATTAAGAAACTTAAACTGAACTATTTTTTTCTACATTATACTGTGTCATAGCAGGAATGAAGCCAATCTATGCCGAGAATGATATCAAAATCAATCATCTCTAACTCAACTTAATCTACTGATGTGACTTTCTAAAATATCATAACCTAGCTGTTCCTATATACCCATCGAGCTATGATGGTTTTACCAACTGGGGTATAGACTAAAAAGGGCTCTACTAGAATTTTAATACTAAATCCAAAATCTCCTGCTATATAAGGAGTAGAAAAAGACAAGGATGCACCTAGATCTAGAAAAGTGTAAACATGAACATAAAAGATCTGTAACATACCAGCAACAACATCCAGAGAATTTTTTTTATCCTACCGAGTTTGAAGAGCATCGAGATAATTTCGTCGTTGCTCACTAGTAGCATTGGAAGTGGCATCCTGATGGTTCAGGTGATCGGACTGAGCTGCGGAATGGTTCTGCTGACCGTAATAACTAGACTAAGGATAATCTCTAACTCTGTCGCCTGGCTTGCCACAATCGAAATAGTATTTTCTACTAGCTCTTCAAGCACCCTTGTGGTTCTTACCATAAGTCTAACATAAGGGATTATATAAGGTATTGCGGACACTACTCTGAGACTTAGAGCCTAGCGCTATATCTTTGTTACCCTTTCTTAACATGGGAACTAGAGCACTGGCTATAGAAGGAGCTCGAACTGATGACTTAGCAGAAAAATGGGAAAGGTTTCCTCCTTCTGATTTAGGATGTCTAAAATTGAAGCTACCTGTCCTAGCTTTCTTGTTTTGCTTTTCCCTTTTCGTAATTTTCTACTTCTCTATATGCTGAGTGTGAGTCATGAGTTGAGATTAAGTCATGTCACTATCTAGCATGGTGGATCTGCACTCGTTAACCACACTATTATTTACCCCTAAAGCAAACTTAATCATCTTAGCTCTATTGTCTGAAGCCATATGAGGGACATATCAGGCTAATTGAGTAAACTTGAGAGAATAATCTTTCACCATCATATTGCCCTACCTGATATTGATGAACTCTGAGACCTTCACCTCTATCAGCTCCTGGGGAAAGAATCTTTTTAAGATAGTCATGACAAACTCCTTCCACTCAATAGGACCTACATCATCTATGCCTTCATACTTTCACTTTTTGTACCAAGTATGATCCACATCTTGCAAATAGTATGCGGCTAATTCAGCACTCTCGACAGTAGTCACCCCCATAATATCTGTCACCTTCTGTACTTGATCAATTAAATCCTGAGGGTCTTCATCTACCTTAGACCTGAGTAACATTGGAAAATTCTTTTGGGTGAACTTCTAAATCCTAGCTGCGGCTGAATTGGCCACTGGGTTGGCCAGAATAACTACTGGCTGCTCATTATGGGAAGCTAAATACTGAGTAAGAGTGGTAAATGTGATTCTGAATTCTGCATGAGGAACATGCTTGCCCAAAGGATCTTCCAGCTGAGGATCTGACTGGTTTCTTCTCTTTGGAGACATGTTCCAAAATCAAGAGAAGAAATGGATTAGACTGAGAAACTGACTTGTGATTATGCTCACAGGCACGACATGAATACTGAATGAAGGGAAACTCTTTCTTAAAACATCTCATAGCCTCCTGCACATAAATAGGGTGCACAACACATCTATGTACAAGACTCTACTAGATGCAGCTTTCATACATCCTATGACTCTATTGAACCTTAGGCTCTGATACTATGTTTATAACACCCCGATTATCAGAACCAAAATTCTACATGGTGATGATGACCCCAATGTACCAGGAGCTAACCTATGGCTGATAATTTTACGTCTACACGACATAATATGACATGAAAATATGGAAACATTCACTAAGAGGTGGTAAGATTCAATATGGAAAACAACTGTATAATAACAATAATGTTTGACATAGAGTGGTATCTCGATACCAAAACAAAACTAAAATGCATAAGTTTAAAAAACATAAAGAATACCATAGTCGTCTGAAAGTCTCTAACTGACTTACTAAGGAATTGATGGGAGATATCCCCAACTAACTCTATCAAGTGAAAACTAAACTGATATGATAAAATAAGATCATGTCCTCAGAGAATTAGGAATGACTACTAAAACTCTGAACCCTAGAATGCTATTGTTGCTGCTGATCTAGGAGACATTTCTCTGAACCTGTGGTGTAACATAAAAATATAACACCATAGCGCAAATGCGTTAGTACAAAAGAATATACTGAGTAAACATGTGAGGTAGGCTAAATACATGGGGCTTACATGCATGAATGATAATAACTGACTAACTACTATGAATGCGAGAGTGCACCCATGAATACATAGTAACTGAGATCGTGAGAAAATGATAACTGAATCTATATAGTAATGACAAAAAGTTATTGATATCTAGCATGACAGATACTGGACTTCTGACAACTGAAATAATTGATAACATGACTGACTATGTCTCATAGTGCTAAATCTGATGGAACTATCTGAGTTCTATACTGTGGCTAAGTTGACTATATCTAACAGTCCTGAAATCTGAAGCACTATCTGAGTTCTTTTACTAGGACTGATACTGAGTTCTTTTAACAAACATGCCCCAAATGCGCTAGAATAGCTGAGTTGGGTTCCAATCTGTGCCTTGATTGGAAAGGTGCCAATACCACTTCACTAGTAAGGACAACTGTAGGTACCCTTATCTGACAGTGTTCCCAAAAGAGAATGGTGGGGCCCTCATCTAAAATCTCTTATGTACCTTATCTACCCTCATCTTACAGTGTTGATGTCTTAACCTATGCCGGATACATAGTTCTAGAATACAAGGATTACTACTAAGAATCACACCCTTATCTGACAGTGTTTGTTCCCACCCTTGGGTATGCTCGGTGCTAATTTCTACACACATCTGAATAGACTGAACATGATTGACTGACTGTACATGGACTGAGTTTATTGAATTACATTGACTGAGGAAATACTACTGATATCTGATAACTAATTGAGTTTATAAGATTATTGATCTTACTGAGCACTGAGTTCATAAGATTACTAATTTTACT
Organism: Capsicum annuum; assembly: GCF_002878395.1. Classification (NCBI taxonomy): domain Eukaryota; kingdom Viridiplantae; phylum Streptophyta; class Magnoliopsida; order Solanales; family Solanaceae; genus Capsicum; species Capsicum annuum. The sequence continues at coordinate 129,101,063 of NC_061121.1, read as the reverse complement.
GAGTACTGAATTCATGAGATTTTTGAGATTTCCTTAGTCACATGATTGACTGACTTCTATAGAACAAGGCTTGACTGGGAGTATCATGAAAAAATCACATAGCTCTAGGCACACAACTATATTATTTGGGTACGAGTACCTCCAGGACTCGATAGAAGGAAACTGACAAGTCATGCCATTCTTGAATACATGACCAACATAAACAATCCATAATACTTCGTGATCATAGTCTTGATCACGGAATGAAATGCATATAACATGTACATACCTGCCTGATTTCAGTATTATAAACCTTGCATAACATAATAGTCAATACACAACAAGAGCATGGAAATTGTGTTTTATCATAAGGGTTAACATGGACTTGTCATTTAGATACTATTGAGTCATAAAGAACATGAGTCTATCATTCTAGGCATTTTATCAAACACCTTACAAGCACACTTTATAACATGGTGAACTTATCAATTTAAGAATCTAAAACCACCCAAACTCATAGGTTTTTAATCAATAAACTCATATACTTCATGGAAAGTCATCAAGACATCATCTTGAAACATAAATAACAACTATCAACATGAACATGATAAAATCACAACAAGAAAATCACAATAGGTTATTTAAAAAATGATTCTTGGACTCCACAAATTAAAGGGATTCGTGGATAAACACTACGCATACCTTAGTTCGCGATTTTGTGAAGATTGACAGAGAGATTCTTCAAATTTGATGATGAATTCCTTTGGAATTTAACATTCTATGAAAACCCTAGGGCTTGTTCTTGAGTTTTTTTGATAGTAATTGATTATAAGTTGCTAAATTATGACAAAATCTCATTTATAAGGCTTATATAGGGTGGGAAAATGGACCGTTTAACCCAGAGACACAACTTTAATTTCTGAGAAAATTTCCCAATGTTCATCCTTGGCGCGACGTGCCACTATCGTACCAAGTCACTGATAAATGACAAATGGGAATTTGCATAGGGGCGCGTCACTGAGCTATCGTATTGCCACGTTGTCTGCGACATAGAATTTTAGCGCGATGCGCCACTATCACAGAACAACACAGGAAATTGACAATTTCAATTTGAGCTATCTCCGTGAAGTGCTGGAGGCTAAGGTGATACACTGTCTCACTAAAAATGCTCTAACTCTTCGCCCGAGTTTTGGATTTGGACGAATTTAGATCGATGGATAGCTTATTAAACTTTTCATATGAAATAAGTGAAAATGTTAAAAATTCGTCAAGGAATAATCATCATTCACTTTTGAAGCTAATACTAGGTATTCTTGGGATAAAATTAGCTATGAAGAAAATTCAGGGAATTAGAATATCTCTCCCTTGGGAACATTTGACCATGAATGAGACTAGATGAGAGTGGGAACAATAAGCAGAACATGAACTGAACATGGATAACTAGAACATGATCTCATAACTGACAAGGTGAACATAACATACTGAACAAGGTTATCTGTTGCATGTGTAACTGATTTATGAATGCATAACTGATTGTTGTGAGGAACTAAATTTTCTCACAACGATAATGTATGTCTGATGCATAATTATATAACTAAGCTTGTACATAAATGCATGACCGAATAAGCAATGGAACTTGATCCTAAGTTTGTGATGACACATAAGTATGAAACTGAATACCAAGTTTTCACTGAACACTGAACATCAAGCTGAATAAGAATAAGGGGAAATATTACCTTGAGCTTGATCTGGATTAGTGGGAAAGAGGTGAGGATACTTGGTACACATATCTGTTGCTGCTTCCCAAGTAGCTCCCTCAACGGAATGATATTGTCAAAGAACTTTAACTAGAGAAACTTCTTTGGTCCTCAATATACGAGTCTGATAGTTTAAGATTTCAACTGAAACCTATTCATAAGAGAGGCTATTCTAAACAGCCTTGCTCTGAATAGGGAATATAGCTGTTGGGTCACCTACGCACTTCTTAAGCAAAGATACATGAAAGACTAGACAAACTGGGGCTATATCTAAAGGCAAATCGTCCTCATAAGCTACCTTGTCAATGCTACTGAGTATCTTGATGGGGCCCATATATCAGGGACTAAGCTTTCCCTTCTTCCCAAACCTCTTCACTCCTTCCTTGGGAGAGATCTTAAGGTAGACATGATCAATAATCTTAAACTCTAGATCTTTTTTGTGCAGATTTACATAAGGATTATATCTGCTCGTAGTAGCCTAGAGTCTTTCTTTGATCAACTGAACTTTCTCTAAGGCATCAATCACTAAGTTAGGCCATATGATTGAGTCCTCACTAACTTTGAACCAACTAATTTGAGATCTATATCTCCTACCATAGAGAGCTTCGAATGAAGCCATCTGAATGCTGGAATGATAGTTATTATTGTATGCAAACTCAATCAAAGACAAGTGGTCATCCTAACTACCCTTGAAATCAATTGCACACAACCTTAGAATATCATATAAAGTCTGAATGGTCCTTTCTACTTGAACATCAGTCTGAGGATGAAAGGTTGTACTGAGATGAACTTGCGTACCAAGATCCTTTTGGAATGCTTTCCATAAGTGATAGGTGAAATTGGTACCTCTATATGAGATGATAGATAATGGAACACTGTGTAATCTGACCAACTCCCTGTTATAGAGTTTGGCATAATCCTCGATTGAATAATAGGTATGAACTCAAAGGAAATAAGATACTTGGTAATTTGGTCTACTTTTAACCAACCTGAATCATGCTGATGATAAGTTTGAGGCAAACCCATCATGAAGTCTATGTTCACTTCTTCCTACTTCCAAGTAGCAATGGTGAAATCCTGCATGGAACCACTAGGCTTCTGATGCTCAATCTCAACTTTCAGACATGTAGAGCACTAAGCCACAAACTCCACAACATTTCTCCTTATCCCACTCCATCAATAGATCTCCCACAAGTCACAATACATCTTAGTAGCCCCTAGATAAATAGAGTATCGCACCCCATGCACCTCTCTAGGAATTTGTTGCCTCAAGTAATCTATATCTGGAACACACAGATGGCTCTGACAACGAAGAACACCATCTCCCCTTGGGAAAAAACCTCTACTTTCTAATTGTGAACTGACTCTTTTAGCTTGAGAAGCCTAGGATCCCTGTCTTGATTTTCTTTCACCTCAGAAACTAGAGATGATTCTGAACTACTCTGAACACATACACCACCCTATGAAGAATCAACAAAGCGAATTCCTAGTCTTGCAAGCTATTGAACATCCTAAACTAACTCATTCTTACTGTCCTCAACATGAGAAACACTACCCGTAGACAGTCTACTAAGAGCATCGTCTACTATATTGGCCTTGCCCGAATGATAAAGGACACTTATGACATATTCTTTTAAGAGCTCTTACCACCTTCTTTGATAAAGATTGAGATCTTTCTGAGAAAAGACATACTAAAGACTTATGATCTGTGAAGAAATCTACATAAACTCC
>NC_061121.1:129085625-129097496 GCF_002878395.1 Capsicum annuum | reverse complement strand
TAGAGATAATGCCTCCAAATTTCAAGGAATATACTTTGGCTTGTAACTTAAGATCATGAGTAGGATAATTCTTCTCATGAGGCTTTAACTATCTAGAGGCGTAGGCTATGAACTTATAATGCTGGATGAAGACATAACCAAAACCTACTTTAGATGTATAACAATGCACTACGAACATATCTAAACCATCTGGAAGAGCCAGAACTGGAGCTGAAGTGAGTCGAGTCTTCAACTCCTGAAAACTCTTCTCGCAAGAATCTGACCACTGAAACTTGACCTTTTTTTGAGTCAATATCGACATAGGGGATGCAATAGAAGAAAATCTCTCAACAAACTATCTGTAATAGCCAGCCAAACCTAAGAAACTCCTGATATCTGATGAGAGACAGTGCGAGGCTAGTTTCTTACCGCTTGGATCTTCTGAAGATCTACTATAATGCCATCATCAAAAATGATATGACCAAGGAATGCTACTAACTTTAGAAAAAATTCACACTTATTGAATTTGGTGAATAGATGACGATCGCTGAGAGTTTAAAGTACTTTTTTGAGATGGTCTGTATGATAGCGCTCTGCGCGGGAATAGACCAGAATATCATCTATAAAGAATATGAAGAACATGTTCAAGTACTACTTGAACACACGGTTCATCAAGTCTATAAAAGCTACTAGGGCATTGGTAGGCCAAAGGACATGACTAGAAATTCGAAGTGACCATACCGAGTATGGAAGCTTTCTACGGAATTTTACATTCTCTAAATCTGAGCTTATGCTAGCCTGAGCTGAGGTCTATCTTAGAGAAATAACTAGAGCTATGAAGTTGGTAAAACAAGTCATCAATTTTAGGACAAGGATACTTGTTCTTCACTGTCAGTTTATTGAGTTGACGGTAATGAATGCATATTTTAAGGGATCCATCTTTCTTTCGCACGAATAAGATTGGTGTACCCTATGGGAAAACACTGGGTCCAATGAATCCCTTATCTAAGAGATCCTTCACCTAGTAATTCAATTCCTGAAGATTTGCTGGTGCCATTCTATATGGCGTAATAGAGATTGGATGAGTACCTGGAAGAAGGTCTATGCCGAAGTCTATTTCTTTTTTGGGAGGAATTATTGGAAGTTCTTTGGGAAAGATATCTGAATACTTATTAACCACTGGGACTGATTTAAGACTTGGATATTTAGAACTAGAGTCCTTAAAATGCATAAGATAATAAACATACCCCGTAGTTATCATCTTCCTTGTCCGAAGGTAGGAAACAAGATAACCTCTTAAGGCTGAAGTATTACCCTTTCACTCTAGGATGGGTTCATTAAGAAACTTAAACTAAACTATTTTGTTTCTGTAGTATACTATGTCATATCAGGAATGAAGCCAATCCATGCCGAGAATGACATCAAAATCAATCATCTCTAACTTGACTTAATCTACTGATGTGACTTTCTGAAATATCATAACCTAGCTGTTCCTATATACCCATCGAGCTATGATGGTTTTACCAACTGGGGTATAGAATACAAAGGGCTCTACTAGAATTTTAAGACTGAATCCAAAATCACCTGCTATATAAGGAGTAACAAAAGACAAGGGCACACCTAGATCTAGAAAAGTGTAAACATGAACATAAAAGCTCTGTAACGTACCAGCAACAACATCCAAAGAATTTTTTTGATACTACCGAGTTTGAAGAGCGTAGAGGTGATTTGGTCGTTGCCCACTAGTATCACTAGAAGTGGCACCCTGATGGTTCAGGCGATCGGACTGAGTTGTGGAACGGTTCTACTGACCGTAATAACTAGACTGGGATAAACTCTAACTCTATGGCCTGGCTTGCTACAATCAAAATAGTATTCACTACTAGCTCTTGAAGCACCCTTGGGGTTCTTACCACAAGTCTGACATTGGGGATAAGTTAAGGTATTGCAGATACTACCTTGAGACTTAGAGCCTAGAGCTCTATCTTTGTTACACTTTCTGAACTTGGGAACTAGAGCACTGGCTGTAGAAGGAGCTCGAGCTGATGACTTAGGACAAAAATGGGAAACGTTTCCTTCTTCTGATTTAGGCTGTCTAAAATTGAAGCTACCTGTCCTAGCTTTCTTATTCTGCTTTACTCTATTCTTAATTTTCTGCTGCTCTATCTGCTGAGCGTGAGTCATGAGTCAAGATAAAGTCACATCACTATTTAGCTTGGTGGATCTGCACTCGTTAACCACACTATTATTTACCCCTAAAGCAAACTTGATCATCTTAGCTCTGTTGTCTAAAACCACATGAGGGGCATATCAGGCTAATTGAGTAAACTTGAGAGAATAATATTTCACCATCATATTGCCCTACCTAAGGTTGATGAACTCTAAAACCATCACCACTATCAGCTCCTGGGGAAAGAATCTATTTAAGATAGTTGTGACAAACACCTTCTACTCAATAGGACCTACATCATCTACCCTTTCATACTTTCACTTCTTTGTACCAAGTATAAGCCACATCTGGCAACTAGTATGCCGCTATCTCAACACTCTCAACAGTAGTAACCCCCATAATATCTGTCACCTTCTGGACTTGATAAAATAATTCTTGAGGGTCTTCATCTACCTTAGACTCGAGTAACGTTGGAGGATTCTTTTAGGTGAAGTCTCAAATCCTAGCTGCGGCTGAGTTGGCCACTGGGTTTGCTAGAATAACTGTTGACCGCTCATTATGGGAAGCTACATACTGAGCAAGAGTGGTAAATGTGATTCTGAATTCTGTATGAGGAACATGCTTGGACAAAGGATCTTCCGGTTGAGGAGCTGAATGGTTTCTTCTCTTTGGAGGCATATTCTTAAATCAAGAGAAGAAATGGATTAGACTGAGAAACTGACTTGTGATTATGCTCACAGGCATGACATGAATACTGAAAGAAGGGAAAGTCTTTCTTAAAACATCTCATAGCCTCCTGCACATAAATAGGGTGCGCAACACATCCATGTACAAGACTCTACTAGATGCAGCTTTCATACTTCCTATAACTCTATTGAACCTTAGGATCTGATACTAAGTTTATAACAACCCGATTGTCAGAACCAAAATTCTACATGGTGCTGATGACCCCAAAGGACCAGAAGCTAGCCTTAGACTGATAATTTTACATGTACACAACATAATATGAGATGAAAATATGGATACATTCACTGAGAGGTGGTAAGGTTCAATATGGAAAAAAACTGAATAATAATAATAATGTTTAACATAGAGTGGTATCTCGATACCAAAACAAAACTGAAATACATAAGTCTAAAAAGCATAAAGATTACCGTAGTCATCTAAAAGTCTCTAACTGACTTACTAAGGATTTGATGGGACATATCCCTAACTTACTCCATCAAGTGAACACTGAACCGATATGATAAAATAAGATCATATCCTCAGAGAATGAGGACTGACTACTACAACTCTGAACCCTAGAATGCTACTGTTGCTGCTGATCTGGGAGACGTTTCTCTAAACCTATGGTGTAACATAAAAAGATAACACCATAGCGCAAATTCGTTAGTACAAAAGAATATACTGAGTAAATATGTGAGGTAGGCTGAATACATGGGGCTTACATACATGAATGATAATAACTGACTGACTACTATGAACAGGAGAGTGCACCCATGAATACATAGTAACTGAGATCGTGAGAACATGATAACTAAATCTATATAGTGATGAGAAAAATTTACTTATATCTAGCATGACTGATACTGGAGTTCTAATAACTGAAATAGCTGATAACATGAGTGACTATGTCTTATAGTGCTAAATCTGATGGAACTATCTGAGTTCCGTACTGTGGCTTAGTTGACTATATCTGATAGTCCTTAAATCTGAAGAACTATTGAGTTCTTTTACTAAGACTGATACTGAGTTCTTTTAACAAACATGCCCCAAATATGCTAGAATAGCTAAGCTGGGGTCCAATATATACCCTGATTGGAAAGGAGTAAATACCACACCACTAATAAGGAAAACTGTAGGTACCCTCATCTGACAGTGTCCCTAAAAGAGAATGGTTGGGCCCTCATCTGAAAGTGCTTATCTACCTCATCAACCTTCATTTAAAAGTGTTGATGTCTTAACCTATGCTGGCTACATAGTTCTAGAATAGAAGGATTACTACTAAGAATCACACCCTCATCTGACGGTGTTTGTTCCCACCCTTGGGTTCACTCGATGCTAATTTCTACTCCCATCTGAATAGACTGAACATGATTTATTGACTGTACACGGACCGAGTTTATTGAATTATGTTGACTTACAAAATACTACTAATATCTGATAACTAATTGAGTTTATAAGATTATTGATCTTACTGAGCACTGAGTTCATAAGATTACTAATTTTACTGAGTACTGAATTCATGAGATTTTTGAGATTTCCTTAGTCACATGATTAACTGACTTCTGTGGAACATGGCTTGACTAAGAGTATCATTAAAAAATGACATAGCTCTAGGCACACAACTATATTTTTTGCGTATGAGTACCTCCAGGACTCGATAGAAGGAAACTGACAAAGCATGTCATTCTTGAATACATGACCAACATAAACAATCCATAATACTTCTTGATCATAGGAATAGAGTTCATAATTCATAATGCCATAAATAAGGGATTTCATTCTTCACATGGTTATCATAGTCTTGATCATGGAAGGAAATGCATATAACATGTACATACCTGCATGATTTCAATATCATGAACCTGGCATAACACAACAGCCAATACATAGCAAGAGCATGGAAATTGTGTTGTATCATAAGGGTTAACATGGATTTGTCATTTAGATACCATTGAGTCCTAAAGAATATGATTCTATCATTCTAGGCATTTTATCAAACACCTTACATGCACACTTTATAACATGGTGAACTTATTAATTTAAGGATCTAAAACTACCCAAACTTATAAGTTTTCAATCAGTAAACTCATATACTTCATGGAAAGTCATCAAGACATCATCTTGAAACGTTAATAACAACTATCAACATGAACATAATAAAATCACAAGAAGAAAATCACAATAGGTTATTTAAAACATTATTCTTGGACTCCACAAATGAAAGGGATTCGTGGACAAACAATATGCATACCTTAGTTCGTGATTTTGTGAAGATTGACAGAGAGATTCTTTAAATTTGATTATGAATTCCCTTGAAATTGAACATTCTATGAAAACCTTAAGGCTAGTTCTTGAGAGTTTTTGAGAGTAATTGAGTATGAGTTGCTAAATTATGACAAAATCTTGTATTATAAGGCTTATATAGGGTGGGAAAATGGACCCTTTTAACCCAGAGACACGTCTTTAATTTCTGAGAAAATTTCCCAATCTTCATCCTTGGCGCGACGCGCCACTATCGTGCCAAGTCACTGATAAATAACAAATGGGAATTTGCATGGGGGCGCAACACTAATCTATCGCGTTGCCACCTTATCTGCAACCTAGAATTTTAGCGCGACGTGCCACTATCGCAGAGCAACATGGGAAATTGACAATTTCCATTTGATCTATCTCTGTGAAGTGCTGGAGGCTAAGGTGATGCACTGTCTCACTAAAAAGGCTCTAACTCTTCGCTCGGGTTTCAGATTTGGACGAATTTATATCGATGGATAGCTTATTAAACTTTTCATTTAAAAAAAGTGAACTTGGACCTCTATTTCTGTTACCCTCTCTGAACTTGGAAACTAGAGCACTAACTGTAGAAGGAGCTAGAACTGATAAATTAGGATGAAACTGGGAACTGTTTCCTCCTTTTGATTTTGGCTGTCAAAATTTAAAGCTACCTATCCTAGCTTTCTTATTCTGCTTTTCCCTCTGCTTAATTTTCTTCTTCTCTATCTATTAAGTATGATTCATGAGTCAAGCTAAAGTCATGTCACTATTTAACATGGCAGAGCTACACTCGTTAACTATGCTATCATTTACCCCTGAAGCAAACTTGCTCATCTTAGATCTATTGTCTGCAACCACATGAGGTACATATCTAGAAAATTAACTAAACCTATGAGAATACATAGTAACTGAGATTGTGAGAACATGATAACTCAATCTATAAACTGATGACATGAATTTACTGATATCTACCATGAGTTATACCGGAGTTTTGATAACTGAAATAAATGATAGCATGAGTGACTCTGTCGGCAGTCCAAAATAAGATGGAACTATCTGAGTTCCATACTGTGACTGAGGTGAATGTATCTGACAATCCTAAAATTTGATGAACTATCTAAGTTCTTTTGCCTAGACTAATACTGAAACTATAGGAATAATTATTTAACTGACATTCCCCAAATACTCTAGAATAGCTGAGCTGTGGTCCAATTTGTACCTTTATTAGAAGGGTGTCAATACCGTGCCACTGGTCAAGACAACTGTGGTTTCCCTAATCTGATAGTATCCCCAAAAGAGAATTGTGGGGCCCACATCTAATAGTGCTTATCCACCTCATCAACCCTGATTTGACAGTGTTGATGTCTTAACCTATGCTGGTTATATAGTTTTGGAACAAAAGGAAGACTACTAAGAATAACACCTTCATCTAACAGTGTGCATTTTAACCCATGGGTTCACTTGGTGCTAATTTCTACTCCCATCTGAAGAGACTAAATAGGATTGACTGACTGTACATAGATTGAGTTTTTTAAATTCTGTCGATTGATGGAATAATATCGATATCTTATAACTAACTAAGTTTATGAGATTATTGATCTTACTGAGCATTGAGTTCATGAGATTACAAATTTGACTGAGTACTGAGTTCATGATATTTCTGATATTTCCTTTGTCACATGACTGACTGACATCTATGGAACATGGCTTGACTGAGTGTATCGTTAAAACATGACATAGCTTGAGGCACACAACTATATTTTTCAGGTAAGAGTACCCCCAGGACTCGATATAAGGAAACTGATAAGGCATGACATTCTAGAGTGCATGACCAATATCAACAATCTATAATACTTCTTGATCATAAGAATAGAGTTCATAATTCATGATGCCATAAATAAGGGATTTTATGTTTCACATAGTTATCATAGTCTTGATCATAGAAGGGAATGCATATACAATGTACATACTTGTATGATTTCAATATCATGGACATAACATAATAGTCAATACATAACAAGAACTTGTATTTTTATACTATTGATTCATAAGGAACATGATTCTATCATTCTAGGCATTTTATCAAACACCTAACATGCACACTTTATAGCATGGTGAACTTATCAATTTAAGAATCTAAAAGTACCCAAACTCATAGGTTTTCAAGCATTAAACTCATATACTTCATGGAAAGTCATCAAGACATCATCTTGAAACAAAAATAACAACTATCAACATGAACATGATAAAATCACAATAAGCAAATCACAATAGGTTATTTAAAATATGATTCTTGGACTCAATGAAAGATGGTGATCTGTGGATGAACACTACACATACCTTAGTTTGTGATTTCATGAAGATTGATGGAGAGATTCTTTAAATTTGAAGATGATTTCCCTTGGAATTGAACCTTCTATGAAAACCCTAGGTCTTGTTCTTGAGTTTTTTTGAAAGTAATTGAGTATAAGTTGCTGAATTATGATCAAATCTAGTGTTATAAGGCTTATATAGGGTGGGAAAATTGACCCTTTTAACCATAGGACATGTCTATAATTTATGAGAAAATTTTTTGATCTTCATCCTTGGAACGACATGCCACTATCGCACCAATTCACTGGAAAATGACAAATGATAAATTGCATGGAGGCGCGATGCGAAGCTATTGCGTTTCCACCTTGTCAGTGACATGGAAATTTGGTGTGAAGTGCCATTATTGTGGAGCAACACTGGAAATTGAAAATTGTTATTTGAGCTATCTTTGATATTTGGTTGCAAGGGAATGGGTAATTGGTAGTTAGTTTTAGTTTTGGAAACACTATGACTCCAATGTGTTTGACAAAATGCCTATAAGAATGCTTTTACTCCATTGTTGGACTTTTGATGGAACTATTGCATGGTATAACTTGGTAATGGAACCCTTAGTGGTTTAACTTGTTTGGAATAGTTAAATAAAAGGGTCTTGGTAGTTGTGGTAGGTCTAATAGAAAGACTCCTGGGGTACAACGGAATCCACCAAGCAAACATAATAATATTCGCTTGTTGTGTACATGGGATTCCCCCAAGTCAACTTAATAATGTAATCTATGGGTACATAGGAATCCCTTCTTCTTAATAATGATGTCTAAGATTATTTCTTGTAAGTAATAGTTGGTATGATGATTCCACTACTCATAGACTTGGTTAATAATAAATAGAATGGTGGTTTAGTTTTATGGTAGTGGTTTTAATTGGGCAATAATGGTGGGGTGTGATAGCTAACCGTGAAGGACGAATATTGGAAAGTCAAGTTGGCCAACATGAGTATTGGTCACGGTGACCATATATGATACTTACTGGGTATACGAGAATCCACTAATACATGTGTACATATGTATTATGGAAAGGAAAGGGTACTCGAGAATCACCTACTCCTATGGTATCACTAGTTTGTGCGGCTACATGCATCAGGGCCTGTTAAGGGGTTACACTAGACCAATATAGCTCGTAGGTGGTTCAAGGATGGTTAAGCTACACATACATACGTTAATGGTTTTAATTGCATGCTAAACCAAGTTCTATTTTCGTACATGGTTATATATATAAAAGTATGGTTGTATATGCATATGGCTATTTACTTAGTCTTAAAGGTTGGCATTATTTTATCCTTTTCCTAAGTGCATGGTAGGCTTTACCTGCTAACCCATCTTTGGGAGGTTGTATCCCCACGCGATGTAGGAATTGGCCATTCTACTACTCCTACCTAGTAATTGAATTTGGGGTTTGCTGTTGGATTAAAGTGGTGAGCTTTCATACTCTTTAAGGCTCTATTTCATATCATGGATGTTTTTACTTACTTTGGTGATTTCATGGATTTTTATTTTGGCTATAGTTTAAGGCATGTCACAATCGAATATTGGTTTAATTTTGGTTAGAGTCTATGTAAAACTACTATGGGCGGTGTCGGTAGTGGTGCCAGCCTTAGTATTGACATTTGTATTGGGGCTTAAACTATTTGACTGTATTTTTTATTTATCTACCCTATTATGTTATTGACTCTTACTTGGGTATTCTTACTGTTTGGTCTTTGTTATTTGTTGGATATTGGTTAGTTGGACTTGCTTGGATTGGTCACGGTAATGGACCTATCCCAAAGTCTGGAATTATAATAAATGCTATATTTTTATACGGCTAGAATTTATTAGACCTAGGGTACGTATTTAGAGGTTTGGTTGGGTAATAGGGGTGGTCCTCAGTCCTAGTTAAAATGGGATGCCCATCATGATAAGGCCCCAGTTATGTCGTGTTTTTGCTGTAGTAGGCTATGCTTTGAAGAATTTCCACCACTATATGTATATCATGCATATATATTTATTTTGATCATAAAAGTTTGCAGTATGTGTTCAACTAAAAGGAATTGAATATTAGGCAGAGGAGGTGGCTTGAATTGCTTAGGGATTATGATAGAGCCTTCCTTACAATCTAAGTAAAGCTAATGCTGTTACTAATGCTTTTAGAAGGTTGTCTATGGGAAGCTTATTTGATTTGGATATAGACAAAAGAGGGTTCGTGAAGGATGTTCACATGTTGGCTAACTTAGGATCTCATTTTTTAAACTCCGAGGATGGAGGGGGGATTTTTGAATAAGTGGTTAAATCATCTCTTGGTGATGAAATGAAGTAGAATAAGGTTTTGAATCCCATACATGTGCAAATTAAGGATGATATATGATAGCAAAGGTTATGGCATTCGTTATTGGGAGAGATGGCATTCTGAGGTATTAAAAAAGCTGTGTTCCTAACATTTATGGACTTTGGGGAACGATCTTGGCTAAAGCTCATGAAACCTGATATAGTGTTTATCCGGGTAGGACTAAGATGTATCATTACTTAATGGGAATCTACTAGTAGAATAATATGAAAAGAGATATGGCAAATTTTGTTACTAAATATATGGTTTGTTAGCAAGTCATGACTGAACATTTGAGGCCTAGAGTCATGTCCCAAGAGATAGAGTTGCCTATGTGGAAGTGGCAGATAAGCAATATGGATTTCATTACAGGTCTTCCGCAGTCTCGCAATCAGTATGATTCCATTTTTGTCATTCTAGATAGAATGACTAAGTCTAAGCACTTCTTTCCTATGAAGACTAACTACTCTGGAGAAGATTATGCCAAGTTGTTCATTCAGTAGATAGTCTTGTTGCATAGAATGACAGTGTCCATCACTTCAGATCGAGGTATATAGTTTTGTTTCCACTTTTTAAAAGGGGTATGTCTTTTATTGGGTCAATTGAGGTAGGTGGGACTAGATTTTTTCTTCCTTACTTGGTTCACCAAGACATGGATAAGGTGAAGGTTATTAGGGAGAGACTTTAGATAGCTTAAAGTTTCAAAAAGGCTTATGTAGATGTGAGGATAAGAGATTTGGAGTTTGAAGTTAGTTATTGGGTATTCTAGAAGGTGTCTCCTATGAAAGGAGTCATGAGGTTTGGGAAGAAGTGCATCCTCAATTCCCATTGTTATAGTCCATACCAGATTGTAATAAGAGTTAGGAATGTCACTTATGAGTTAGAGTATCCAGCAAATTTGACCTCTATTTATCCTATTTTCCATGTGTTAATGCTGAAAAGATGTGTGGGTAACCCTTCTTTTATAGTGCATGTGGAGGATCCTGGTGTTTCAGATTCATTTTCTTATAAGATGGTCTCGGTAGAAGTATTGGAAAAAAAGGTTTGTAGGTTGACAACCAAGTATATAGCTTCAATAAAGGTGATTTGGAGAAATTAGAAAGTGGAAGAAGCTACATAGGAAGATGAGGATTATATAAGGCCAAATAACCATTCTTGTTCCCTGGGTTTGATGACACTGATTAAGGTATGAGTTTCGTTTCCCTCTTGATAGTTTCTGAATTTGTCATTTTATTCTAGTGCGTTCTTATTATTCTCATGCTAAAAGTATACAAGAAAGTCATTAGGGGATGAATTTATCCTGGGGGGATAATTGATACGCCCAAATTACAACTCTCACTACAAAGTGCAAGCGGTCGTTGTCAAATATAGAACCCAACTGGGTTGGGTGTCGAATCCCACAGGGAATACTATGATCAATAAGTACTATAATTATTATTAGACTATTGATCGAAGGTTCCAAGGTAAGGGGGTTTCAGTTTAGGTGCACAATAATATTATCAGTGTAACGATGAGATGATATGTGTAATAATATTTGATCACAGAGAATGACAAGTTAAGGTTATGTCCACCTTGTAGCTTCTACTTCTCTATTAACTATGAGTAATACGGATTTTATACATGCATGCACTTATAGAGAGACGTATTCTAATTCTAAATCCAAGTGTTTCTCAACAAACAAGGATTTATTCACCTTGGTGCTCTCGAATCCAAAGTGTACAACCAACTGTATGAACTATCCAAGAAGTTAGTCCTGCTAAGGCATTAACGTGTAAAATAGAGGTTGGAAACCGTATTTTCTTGTCACACTATCTTTTCCAAATAGTAACTTTTCTATCGAACAAGTTATTGCTATAATGGTGCACTCCCTATGTTTGCAACCATGAGAATTCAATCAAAATGAAGAGAATAATGATATAAGTGGATTTACACATCATAAATTCAAAAACCCATAGCAATAGAGATTATACTACAAGGTTTCCATAACCCTAACAAATAAACTTAGCTACTCATGAATAAAACGGAAATCAAAATAGAAATATTCATCATACCAAAAC
>NC_061121.1:128971081-129082625 GCF_002878395.1 Capsicum annuum | reverse complement strand
TAGCGAATACTGCGTTCTTTTATTTTTTAGAGTGACCTTAAGGAATAGTTATTTCCCGCCTTGTGTCTCCTACTTGTTGTCACATTCATGTTGCACAAGTTGACATGATAGGATGGATTCTTCATATCATGCTTAATTTCATAAATAAAGAAGAATAAAATTCTTTTGAACACCCTTTGTGTTCAAGAACGTGTCTCTTGTAAATCTTTCAACTCTTCTAATGGCATGGTTCCCATTAATATCCCACTTCTTTAGAAGAATTCTGAAAAGAGAAAAGGTGAAACTTGTTTGATAAAATTCATATTATTTCATGTTAACCAATATACTGTGAAATACTTTATAAGATCCATACCAGAAAAAAACTATGCAATAGCGGAACTGTTACTATGACAGTTTAGAAAAAACCCCTGCACTATGAAAAGTAATCGGCCAATTTTATGGAGCGACATATTAAACATTTTGATAGTGGTATATTAGTTGCATTGTAGTGGTTCCAGCTGCCAGAATTATTCTTTGATTAAGATTTTCCCTAAACATAATTCAATTTTCGTACCAAAAAAATTAATGATTACCATCTCTTCACTCCCAAGAAAATTTCTCATCCTTTTCGTCAAAAAGATAAAGAATCCCCAAAATTACATTTTTATGTGTTTCTGAATTCTAGTACATTCTTCTCACTCTTGTTGTTAAAATGGCATATCAGATCGTAGGTGTAAAAGGATGTTATCAGCTTTGCCTCCATTTCAATTATCAATTTTATGGAATGAATATAGTAAAAATATGGACTTTTATGAATTTGGTGAATATGAAATTAATAAAAGAATGTAGATTTGGAATATAGGAATTATATTTAAAGTCTCTCTATTGTCTTCTTTATAAAATATAGGTCCTCAACTTATTTCTCTTAGATTTAAAGTTGATGCATGTACGAATCTGTTTAGTTTTACTTGTTAAAATTTTTTCAAGATATTGTTCTATGTACTATCAATCATTTTAATGTAACATTAGCTTTGTGTTTAGTCAAAAGGCTAATTATTTTTTATTTCTCAGTAGTTGATTAATCACAATTCAGATTTCTTTGGTATGAATTCACAATCAACTAAAAACTATAATCTAGAATGTAATTTATTTATTTTTGTTCTAGTAGAGTAATATTTATTTTTAACTTTGCTTCTTTCATCGATAGTCAAATTATACTCATACTACAAACATCGAATTTGACATAGTTCATTATTTTTTAGGTGTAGCTACTTTTAGTCTTTTTGAAAAGATATGTGCTTGATAGTTAGTGAAGCATAGAAGAATAATCGATGAAGTTATGGGGATCGATATCAATGAAAATAATTTAATACATATATGAGTAATCAAAATATAATTGTTTCTCTCACATATGCTATATTAAGAAGTGTGAAATGTCTTTCATCTATTGCAAAGTTGGATAAGAATATTATTATGCATTCTTAGACAATACATGAGTGAAAAAAGAAAGGAATCGACACTTTAAAGATTAAAAGAAAATAAATGATGCTAAGAGTGATCTTTTATATGTGCCCAATGGATTAGAGTGTTTATTGTTACCATATTGTTCCATATAAACTCAAAATTTAATAAGATTTCTATTTGGTGGAGTTGCCGTGATGTTTGTTGATGTAGTAATTAGATTTTTATGTCTGAATGGTTTGTTTTGCCTAGTAGAGCTTTTGCTTTTATAATTTGGTTGTTACTAACTGAGACTTTCTCTATATTATGCTATTTTTTTATCTATCTTTATTTATTTAAGTTTCCCAGGGCATCCATGACAATGACCTGTCATTTTGTATAATTGATTTTATCAACAAGGAGGACATGGATATTGTTTGAAATAGTAAAAACGAGCAGGTATTTTCCTAGCCCTTTTTGTTTGTTTTGTAGCTTTTATTTTGATTAATATTCTAAGAAAAATCTACTAGATTCTTTTGTAGGTACTAATTAGTAAAGTATTGTATTTCATTATTCATATTAGTTATCTTACTAGTAAAAAGGCAAAAAAAATTAATTTGTTGTTTGATAATGAGGGTTTGATTTGATTTAAATCTGATAGCAGGTGAGTTCTTATAGATATGAAAGATGTATTGTTGAAATGTGTAATGATAAAAATTGAAGAAGTATAATAAAGAGGTGTCTTGATCCTAATATTGCAACAGTTAGTAGAGATGGGCTTGCTAAAGCAATGTCTTCTTGCTTATTTGACTTGTATAATTTTACAGTGTCAACCAGATTCACTAGTCTTTCTCTACTGATTATGTTTCTTTTGTTTCTTTATTCATTTTTAAAAGATTTTCAGATTGAATATTTTGAGAGAAACTTCAATATTGAGGTTTCTATATATACATAAAACAACATATTGTAGTTTGATGCTTAACAACAAAATCTATCAAACTCCATTCTATTGCTTGGTTTCTTATTGGTTCTTGATTTACACAAAACACCACATTTCTATTTTTTATCTTCCATTATTTAATTTGATAATGTTGCAAATTAAGTCAAGGTTGGAGAACGATATGAAAATATGTCAAAGTACATTTCAAATTTTGAGAAGATATCTATGTATAAAGGAGAGATAATCTATAGGACATACTAAGAGTTGTATTATTTCGTCTATATATTTTTGTAAGACTTTTTTAGAAATTTCCTTTTCTATTTTCCTTTTTTTTATAACTATTTACTTGTAAGATTCATAATTGATGAAACCAAATCTTTAGTTTGTTATAGATTACTTGTTGTTTCTTGATTCATTTTATTCTTCTAGAAAAGAATACAAGAAGTACATATCATTGTCTAACCACCATAAAGAATCATCAAATGGAAATACATCATCGTTTCAATGATGTGAAATTCCTATTCTAAGCAAAGCTTAGTATGCTCTCTTTACCTCCCACCTTCTGCTTTTTCATTACATATTATGTATATATAGGGTTTCACCGTTATTTTTCAATGTTGTTGATCAACATAGTTATTCGATACATTTAAAAGAAAATATATGTGTTGCTCAAAATTTGAATTTGATTTGTTATTGAAACTTAGGTTTCCTAAAGAAAGACTTTGTATGGATTAGAAACTTTTTGGTCATTTAATGTAGTATCCTATAATGAAATTATGAAATTATTTTGATAGAAGAATTTGATTATATTAAAGGAATTGATTGAGGGTCATTTGAAGTGGTATTTGACTCTCATGATTCGGGTGAAAAAATATCAAGATAGCACATACAACACTGCCACCTCACATGCCTTTGTTTTCCTTTTTTTTCCATTGTGGCGTAGAACTTTAGTCCAGGTGAAAAAGTGTAGACAATTACTCTAGAGTCTTAACTTCACAAAACTTTTATATTCTTGGGTGTCTATCAAAAGAATTATGAAAATTTATATCGAGGACTATGAAAATGACTAGATAGTAAAAATGGGTTAAAACAAAGTAAGAGAACAACACACTGTGTTGTTTGCATCTAAACGAACTAAGGAAAATTCTAGAATCGTCAAAAAATTACACTGGGTCAAAATTATGTTTAATTTAAAAAATTATATGTTGAAACCCTTTGACTTCTTTGTATTTTTACGTCTTTATATTTTTAATCCCCTTAGTGAAAATCTTGATTCTATCACTAGTTGTATTCTAAAGATTTCATTTTGAAATAATGCATCATTGTTCTTTTTAGCCTTTTCTTATCCAGAGAAAACGTATTGTTGTCAAATTTTGTAGTACTTTCTTTTTGCATGATCATAACTTTGGAAACACCAGAAATAGAGATAATGTACTATTGTAAAATAGTTTACTAAGCTCAGAACAACAATATATGAAATAAATTTCGAATAAAATCTACTACTATTCATGGAAACACTAGAAAAAGAATTAACAGTACATAATTAAATTAAAAAGTTAATACTTAAGCATATAACATACATACATATATATATATTATATACCAATATATACCTATTAATATTCTCATCCAAAAGGCCCTTACAATCCAAGAACCTAAGGGTAAACCGAATAAAGAAATTATACTAATAATGTATCCATGAATAACCTTTACCAATGATGCAATTTAGTTAATTCTAAGCTAAGGCTTCCTATTGCTAATCGTAATAATAATTAAGTATTTTAGACTAAACCTCTGAAGCTATTCCACTACCTAAATAATGGTATGTATATGAATCCTACTCTAATGTGTCAAAGAAAACATAGAATACTACAAATTCCTTAATATCAAAACATTAATCCAAATGTTCTACCACCAATAAGCTATACACGATATATGTAAAGCCCAAAAAGCTATGTTTGAAAGGGGGAAAGTCATAACCAACCTAAAGGTCAAACAATACACTCGAAGTAAATCATATCAAGGACTTTCCTTTATGTAGAGCCCCTACCTATTGCCACTCTATTGTAGATATGACCTACTAATCAAGAAAAGAATATTGCTAATCATACTGCAATTTTATACTTCAAGACAAAAATTAGGTAAAATGTTAACCAGTGGGTCCCATAATAGAATTTAAAAATTAAACCCACAGCTATATTCCTTATTGGAAAAAAAGCATATGCCCAAAAATTGAGTGATAATAAAGTTTGAACTAGGGATTAATATAGCCCAAAATTGTTATAACGATTAAGAATTGAAAAGTGGAATTCCAATCAAATTAAGGATGTATTCAAGACAAAAAAAATGTAAAATTAACTAGTAGAATACTAGATTTACCCAAGCAAATAAGACAAAAATCCGTCAACTACACCTCTATAAACTACTCAATGTCAAAACAATTTGAAAATAATGATCTAAAATGAGGAAGATTTATATAATTCTAGAGGTCCTTTATTGGGAATGTGGGACCTCCATAATCAATGTGAAACCCCACTAACATGATCCTTTGCAATCATAAGGG
This sequence comes from Capsicum annuum, assembly GCF_002878395.1. NCBI lineage: Eukaryota > Viridiplantae > Streptophyta > Magnoliopsida > Solanales > Solanaceae > Capsicum > Capsicum annuum. The sequence continues at coordinate 129,077,703 of NC_061121.1, read as the reverse complement.
GTCCTTCGTGAATGCAAAGAATAGGGTTGAACACTGTTGGATGGACCCTTTCATACAAACATCAAGGACTACCTTCAAACATGAAGGTTAATATTTTTTTACCTTCTCAAATAAAGTCCCTTGGTCACTACTGAAAAAAGAAGTGTTGTGTGCCAGCAAAAATACACTAACAATTTTTGAATTTGAACTTTTTCTCAAATGGGTCCTTAGGATTTCATTTGGAAACTCATGCATGCAAACAAAATATGATATACTATATAGGAAAAACAAACCAAACTCAAAGAAATCAAAAAAATAGCTAACAAATGTCCTTTTAATAATATGTTAATCGATGTAAACACTATCAAATTTCTATAAAATTCATTTAAATTGCCAGAACTGGTTCGAAAGCCTCAATACCCAAACCAAAGAACCCTTTAGCCTAAAATCTATGTTTTGAAGATTTTAAAACAGTCAAAATTCTTATCTGGGTTATGTTCTAAGGATGTTGAATAAGTTAAACTTCATAACTCTAACCACTCTAAAATTAAAAGTAGCTTAAAACCCAATCGAAATCCCCACTAACTAAACCACTTACCCCGAACAAGTAATAAGAATCTTATGGGATCTTAAAGAAAGCTCGAAATGGGAAAATGAAAGAAAATAATAGGAGGAGTCTACTAAAATACTAACCCCCAAATATATATGGATTCTTCTAAAATTCAAAGGTGCCTTTGTTGACCCCCAAATTTAGTGAAAATATTGTGACATAAATACCTAGAAAGAAATGGTGTGAAAAGATAGTTGGTGGGTAATAAGATAATGTTTCTATTATTTTGTGATGTAATAAAAGTGTGAATATATGATACGCTATGACAGTGTTATAATTATTATCTTCCTATGTGTATAATTATATATGTGAAGCATACTACAGATTACTTCTTATGGTGTTTTTGTTTCTTATACAATTATCGTAGCTATATAGTCGATGGTAATGGGAATAGAAAAGCGAGCGAGAGTTTTCATGAGAGGGGTAATACAAAGTATTCTAAGAAAATTAGTAGGTAAGATATATATATTTGGTATTTACATTAAATTGTTAACATTTAGTCTCTTTAACCAGTCTTTACAAGTGTTATAATGCAAATAGGTAAGGTTATTAAGTTTTGAAGTAAAAGTATGGCTCATTATGTTAAGTATGATCAGTTTTTAAAATATTTATCATTGTTGTGATCTCTTCTCAAATTGCTACATACTATTATTTGATCTGTAATGCTAGTTTATTGTTCTTACCTACCAGTATATATAACGTACTAATACAACATTTACCATACCTCCTTTTTAGGGTATAGCTACGTTGCTAGTCAATTAGAGTTTATGTAGATATAATAGTGATTATTCTTTAAAAACTATTGTCATTATATTATAAGACAGATGTTATGCCATGATATTTACTTCATATATTTAGTACTCTTATACTTATTTAAACTATATTCTACAAAGTTCAAATTGTTATTGAAACAACTTTTGGTTTAAATAAAAGAGGTTCATTATCTATTATTCCCAATGTTTTAGTAATGTTTTTCCATCATTTAATAAACGTTTGGTGATAAGGGCTCTTCTATCTATGATAGAGTGGTAGGTTCCCCTGATCCCATAATTTAGGTCATGAATTATCAACCTAGGAATCTTTTCTTTAGGTTATAAATTTCAGAATGGGTATATTTTGAAAACCCAATGACCTTTTGACATAAACTTGGATGTTAATTTGTGTGGTTTATCTTTCAAAGCTCTACTTTTTTCTTATCTTTTTCAATAAAAACCATATAAAACAGCTTACATAACATGTAAATCATGAAATAAAGCATAAAATATTTGTAATATTCTAGTGTATACTCAAAAAAAAATCTTACATTCTAGCATAACTGGTGGAAAGTGTCTATATTAGACCCATATCAAAAAAGTGAAGGAAAAATATTGCCTAAATAAATCATTGAAATATGGAAATCTCAATTTTAGCCTTGAGCCAATCACATTTAGGCATGAGACTAATGCACTAAATAAGATATGATATACATTACATGATATGTTAGGGAGATGATTCAACTTAATGCAAACCAAGAATTGCAAAAACTCTTCTATTTCACAGTTTAAAGTTGCTTAGTAATCAAAAATAGGACTTTATGTATAGGGTGAAAACTGTCATATGGTGTTGGATTAATTTACATTCTTTATAGCTACATTTCACCCATCGTTGTGACTTATTTTAAGTATGTTTTTGTGCGGCACTTATTAATTGTATTAAATTGAATGATTTGGATGCTATGGAAGATGTTTTATGCATTTTATGTGAAAACATAAAAAAATCAACTAACTGTGGAGCGAAAAGTGGATGAAATTTGCAAAACAAAGCCCAAACAAAATCAATTATCTCACCTAGTGAGATGTGAGGAAAGTGATGGCCAAAATAACACATTATCTAAAATTTAGCCCTTACACGAAGAATTATGAAGGCAAATTAGAGTCCTAATGATGAGAGGAGAAAGGTGAGGCATTTTGCCTCTACCCAATTATTGGGATTTTCTTTTTATCTTAATGGACTCTTTATGTTGTTTTAAACATCACAAATATTGTTTCTAAATTTTATTGAGGGAGAAACAATAATTTTTATGAGAGAAATATAGTAGTACTACAAAAAAAGAAAAAACAACATTATTCTTCATTATTATTTATGGAGTTTATCTCATGTAATCGGATTATGAGTGGATAAAATCCAAAATTTTAGGTCACGAAAATTTTTTAACATCATAATTTTTTTATTGGTTGTTATTAAAGATTATACTATACACATCTCTATAATGGACAAAATACAGAAACAAAATACAAAGTACAAAAAAACAAAAACAAGGAGAACAATATAATTGAAAACAAGGAAAGTAAAGTATAACTAGATAGACACAAGATAATAAAGAAAAGACAACCCCAAGGTCTATTAAATAAGATGACGTCCCTTTCAAACACCAAAAACCCCTATATCTAACAAAGATCGAGAGAGCAACTAGACCCCCTCCCAACCAGCAACTTCTAAAAATCTTTCTAAAATGCCCTCATTTGTTCATTAATTAAAAGTCATCTCACCATTACTCTATGAGATGACTATCTATTTATAGCCTGGGTTATTTATCATTATCACAATTGGGCCCAAAAGTGACCCTAAATACTAATGGGCAGAAAAGTGATGCAAAAGCTTAAAGCCAAATTGCCATATATTGGAAATAATGATCTTAATTTGCTTCATTGGACCTCATAAACTCCATGATATTTTCTAAACACAATGTTGTTCAACACCCCTTCGTATGATATCATCAAATATAGTCATCTAATACTATATAATATCATCCACACATGAAATTATTATTATGGAAGATATAAAAAGGTACTCCAAACACATCTTTGCATCTTTGACATGGTTAAGGCTTGGAATCCCTTATGTTGATCTCAGGTAATAGATCTTAGATGGTTGGCCCCAATTTGGCTCATATCATCCTCCTAATCTTGAAAAGAATAGAAAGTTAAATTCAATTTATTTGGTAAATTTCCATCACAGTTCCCAAGTTTGGAATATTTGGTATGAACTTTGTTGGGACTTCAGGCATATGTTCATGAGGCACTCTCCTTAAATTATCCCATGGAAGTATTAGTTCAAGATCCTATAGGAGATAAGGAATGGTTCTAGGTAAAATTCCAATTTACGGTGAGTGAGGAAACATATTCTTATGGTCACAGAGCATAATTTTAGTGGATGATCCTGGGGTAGTTATAGTTAAAGTGTCTTAATCACTTAAGATGTTTGGGAGAGTAGCACACCACAAATTTTCCATTGTGTCTTTCTTATGTGACCACTCTTAAATTAATCAATTTATATCTTATTGCAACCCTATGATGGCTTTCAATAAGACATTTAAGGTTGATCCATCCATGGTTCTTAGTATACATGAGAAAAAGAATGAATCAAAAGTGGACAATGCATTTAAGAATAAAAGACTTGAATCAAGAAAGTTAAGAAGAAAGGAACAATAAAAATACACCAAGAAAAGAACAAAAAAAATAGACACAAAAAAAAATTAATAAACTAAGTAGGTCAATTACTTATTATTAACTAGTTTAAGAATTAAAAAGTAAAAATAGTATTCAAAACATAAAACTACATGATTAAAACTAAATCAAGATAAAATTGGGTAAATGTCGGGTTCAGGGGTGATCTGCTTAAGCAGATGGAGCACAAGTCAAACCAGTGGTGACTAATAATGATCCTTTAGGTAATTTTCTATATTTTCGCTCATTTTCATTGTAGTGATTTTCTATAGCATCATCAGGTCATTTATAACTTGTGGGGGGTGACTGTTAAATTACCGAGAATTTTACTTATCTATGAGAGTAAATTTCCTATTTTGAAGTCTTCGGTGATTCAAATTGGATATTTGAAAACAAAACATTGGGAAATGACCTAGTATACTAATTCTAGTTTCCCCAACAGCTTTGCTATGTTGATTTTAGGCTAGGTGGACCTCAGGTTTGGGTCCTTAGTAACTCAGGCTTATTTCAACCTATTAGTCACAAAGTTAAGAAAATGGAAGTTGGGGGTGGGACCCACCTTTTGTTCAAATGATCTTTGATGTTAATTTTGAATATTCCATTAAGTGTAGAATATCAAATTTGATAGGGTAGCATAGTTTGTTTGCATATACGAGATTCCGAATGAATTCTCAAGGTTTGATGGAGACTTATAAAATTCAAAGTCTCAAATGTGTTGGTGCACTCGCCAACAAAGAGCCATCGGTCGCAATCACGATAACCTTGGTAGGGAACCATATGCATGATCGCGGTGCATGATGTTGTGAAAGAAAAATGTCTGGCAGCCACAATATGATGCGATCGCGATAGTCGGGTCACGATAGAAACTACTGATCACATGGGAAGGGTATAAATATCCCTATTTTATCCCATTTTCACCCTTCTTCATCTATTTCCAAGAGATTTAAACCATAAAAATTGATGAATCTTAGATTAGAGCTTGTGGGTGCTTTGGGGTGCTTGGATGATGATTATTACATGATTTTTCTTTGAATTTCTTTTAACATTCCTTAGATTCTATGGGTGATTTTCCATTTTCTTCCCTAAAGTCCTTAGAATTTAGTGGATTTATTTTAGCACCAACATAGATTAGATTTCACCCATATTTGAAGATAATTACTCCTTGAACATAAGAGAATAATGGGTTGGCCTTAGAAATAAAATTTTCATAAATTGGACATACATGAGATTTTGAAGTATATGTATACCCGAAGAACAATGGTGTAATACAAGTATCATTATTCTTTAAATAGTGAGTAGGTTGTGTTTTTGATAGCATGACACCTTACGAAAGCTTCTCAAAAGGGAAAATCGGCGATTTCGCAAATTTATCAAGATTTCTTTGGTATCCAGGTTGTCTAGGTTTCCCCTCCTTATAGATTGAGCTATATCATAGTATCCTTATGATATTGTGTTAGATTTTGGTTGAGTTTTAGGTGTTGGTGATGTGATTGAAAATATTTGGATTACTTGGACCGTTTAGGCTATTTGAAAACTGTATTTAGGCATAATTGGCTTAGTTTCTCATGCTTTAGGTGATATCACAATATTAGTGTTAATTTAGGATTTTTAAATATTTTAAAGTTAATTTAGATACCTTAGTATAGGCCAATGTATTATATTCCTTATAAAAACTTTGTGGATTACAAGTATGCCTTTTGACCAACCTTAGGTCAAGATTCGTGTTGATCCTTATAACTCTTTATACGTTTGTTATATCTCTTGAAAATGCTTATTGAGGTAATGTTGAGGAGATTTTTCACTTGATTAGTATGATGGGCTGAATTTGAGAGATAATTCTTATTGATTATGCGATTGATCTTATTGTTCATTCTATATCTCAATACTTGTTCTAGTCTGGCTATTTACTACAAATTTACCGATTGGAGTTTGACTATTGATTATATATTTACAGATAAGAGTTAGGGTATTGATTGTATATTTACAAATTTGAGTCTTTCTATTTATAATCATATGACAAAATATGATTATCGGTTATAGTTTAGAGATTACTAATGGTGATAATATGATTACCGGTACGATTCAGCTATTGATTATATGTTTACTGATTTAAGTTCGACTATTGATTAAACTTTGACCGATTTGAGTTCGGCTATAAATTATGATATTAACTATATAAATACCTGTTAGAGTCCTGTAATAGAGTATGATAATGATGATATGGGTATCGGTTCAGGTATAAGAATTATTATAAAGTGACAGATATAGATTAAATTCTAGTTGTACTCTGAGAGTTGGTAAATAATGGTGGTTCTAGTTATACTATATTTAAGTGCACCCTCCAGGCTTATGGGGCCCTGCATTGGTTTATTTAGTTTTTTGCACTTATTCGCATATGAGGGCTAATTTTTTAGTTGTAGTTGAATGGGTTTTATGTTATCCTTCAGGTTCATTTAATTATTTATGTACAACAATGATGGAGTCATTTCATGTTTGCTTTCTTTCTTGAATCTTTTATGTTATCTGGTATTTTATTTTATATATATCATGATTTACCTCAATTGGTCGATATGTCTACTGAGTGCCCGTGGTTTACGTACTAGTATAAATTTCTATACCTTTTTCATGCAAATTTGAGGACATGTTTTTGCCATTGATTGGATGATCATTTTATGGGTGATTTCAAGAATAGGATGAGCTGTAAGACTCGGAGTTTCCCCATTTTCTTCTTACTATCTTTTTCAAGTCTTTAGTTTTGAGACATGGTTATAACGACTATTTTAGAATAGTGGTTGTATTTATATAGTAGCTCTTGTAATGGATCTACTAGGTCATGGGATGGTTTCTATGTTGTGACTATCTTTTAGCTTATTTTAGTGTTTTCCATATTTCTATCTTTATTGTCTATTTCTCTATTTTCAGGGCATATTGTAATTCCCCATGATTCTCTTAGAACGATTTAGCTCTTAGTGCATGCTAAGGGGTCCAAAGCCTTTAAATTTCACTAGGTGTTAAAGACTTAGACATTTCAAAACCCCTAATCGTACAAGATATTTAGTTTGGCCTTACCGATCTTAGAATGTTGATTTCTAAGTTGAATCAAGTTTAGGGAGGACAAAGGTATGTCTCAAGGAATTTTTGAAACTTTTAGATCAGGTTTGGGTAGTGTTTGGATGTCCAAAATAGCAAAGCATTGCGATAGAGCTGTGCCGCGATGTGTAGTTGAGCCAGGCTTGTGGTCGCAACTTTTTGGCTGCTTAACCAAGCCAAGGGTAACACCACATTTGCTGCTTGACCCAACGCATTGAGTGGTCTCCTTTTTCTATTTAAATCCTAGTCATTAAGGGTATTTGGGTTAATTTTCATCACCCAAACTCATCCATAACATGAAATTTAGTTCGTTAAGAGCATTATTGACCCTATTATTCACAAATCAATTCCAAGAAAGGTATTTCTCACTGAAGAACAAACCATAACACATTCAATAAAATCAACGAATTCAAGCTCAAGATTTAAGAAATTCCTCAAGACTCTTCACAAAATCATCAAGTGAGGTATGTGTGATGTTCATCCATGGGCCCTTTTCACCCATGGAGTTGAATAATCTATTTTTATGTTTTAAATAATGAATTTACATATTTACAATAGGCCATCTCCTTGAAGCTTGTATGAATTTCGATTATACATGATGTTTACAAGTGTTTTTTTGTTGAAAGTAGCCCGTACATATTTGAATGATGAAAATTCCATGTTAAATACATAATTTATGGTTTTATTATTATAATTATGTTATTCCAAAAAATTTCAATTATTCCCATGCCTAAGTTCACGAACTTCAACTGTTTGATGATATATCTAAATGTTTGAGTTTGAACAATGATTCCTTATTATGGTTGATAAGTCATCAGATGCCTTATGGTTATTTCATTCAGTGTTGGGAGTAATGAATACTCTATATGTAGAAGTTTCCATAGTTTCTTTATTTTTAAAATTATTTCAGATAATCTATGACCATTATTTTTTAATCAGGTTAATTATGATCTTTTGTTTGTTCAGTTAAACATAGTTAAAACCCTTGTTCAGTTTCTTTTAGTTGGAAGTAGGATTTAGCACCAAAAAAACGTAGGGATGGGTGCTTACCAGCCAGTAATGGGTGTGACCTTTAGCAGCAGTCCCATTGTTCCAGAATTACACAGCCAGTAAGGTAGAGATATCCAACTGCCAGTAGAGTGTTGATTAATTTTACACCTACTATTTTATTGTAAAACATATCCTATTAGAGCACCTTCCAGTTGAGGGCTACTCTTTAGTGGATCCACACAACCATTCATAGTACCCGTGGCTTGGTACTAACATTTTTCTTACTAGGGTTAAAAGTTAGACCCTAATTAGTTCATATTGGGGAATGTCGGTTAGATAATACCTCCCACTATCTCAGTTTAATATTTAGTACATAATTCAGTTAAGGTTTGTTTAACCATATAGTTTATTAGTTATTCAGTTACCAGATATCAATATTTTAGTTTATAGACTACTTTCGTATCATGTTATATGCTTTGTAATGCATTTTCAAATTTTACAGCTTTCATGCATATTATGAGTCAACTATCTCTTATTATTAAGTTGGTCGTTATCTCATGCTATTCATTCAGTTAGTATTTCATGCACATGATCCTAGGCATTTTATCCGAACCTCATTTCATAAACAATACATTCAAAGTACTGTCGCATATTTTCTTTATGCTATGATATCTTCTATCATAGGTTCAGACGCTCAATTTCCTGACTGTGCTTAGATAGTTCAGCCTATTCGCAACAACAGTTGTTGTGAGTCCTTATATGTCTAGGACCTGTTATGCTATTTTAGTTTAGAAGCTTTCAAACATGCAGTCAGTCAGATTGTTAGACAGTTAGTTTTTATTAGATGTTTTTAGTTATTCAATAATATTAAGAAGAATATTTTAATATATAATTTTACATTATCTTATCAATGTTTAAACCTTATGGAGTTGCCAGTTTACTTCTGTACATGTGTATTTTGTTACTTTAGTCAGTGCTCAGAATAGGTACTAGCTCATTGGTTAGCTTGTGGTAACTTTTTACTGTAAGCATAGTTTTTGCGACTAGGGGGTTGGCTTGGGTCATGAAAAAACTTGGTATCATAGCCTAGGGTTTTAAAGTGGCCTAGGGAGTCAAAAATCTACATCGAGTAGAGTGTTGTGCACGTGTGTGAAGTACACCACACCTATGAATAAGTGACTACAAGATGTTTTAGGAAAATTTTCCCTTGTTTCAGTATTCAATATGTGAAAATGAGCATTAGATCGATTTAAAATCTTTTTCTAATCCACCCTATATTCCGTTACAGAAAATGCTTCCCAAGAAGAAATGGAGATAATGTTGCAATTTTACCTATGCAGGAAGATCCCTTAAATGAGCACGTCTCTTATACCAAATTTAGAGTTGTATTCACCACCTTAGATCACTTAGTAGTAGATCAGAATAATCAGCAGGCTGCTACTCCAGCCAATCCAGTCGCTAACACAACTGCAACCAAGATTGGGGACTTTCCTCAAATGAACCATCCCTTATTTTTAGGATCCAATTCTTAGGAGAATCCATAGGGATTTACTAACGTGGTTCAAAATATTTCTAATATTCTGGGTGTCACCTCAAGTGAGAGCAAAGATTTGGCTACCTACCAGTTACAGGATGTAGTTCATACATAGTATAACTAGTGGAAGAAAATAGGGGTGGTAAGGTAGAGCGTATAGAGTGGGAGAAGTTTTATACAACCTTTTTAGATAAGTTCTTTTCCTTAGAGCTTAGGAAATCTAAGGTGTTGGAGTTTATTAATTTGAAGTAGGGTAATATGAGTGTGAGGGAGTATTTGCTTTAGTTTACTTAGCTGGCAAGGTATGCTCCTTCAATGGTGGTTCATAGTAGATCTATAATGAGTAAGTTTATTATTGGTGTAGCTGATAGTGTGGCCAAAGAGTTTAAAACTGCTATCTTGGTTAAGAAGATAGACATATCTAGGCTGATGGTCCATGCTCAGCTGATTGAGGAGCAGAAGCTGAAGGAGAAAGAGAGAGGGAATAAGAGGGCCAAAATATATAGCTTTAACTTCTCTCAAACTAGGTCAGAGGGGGAGGGGGTAACAATTCTATGTTCTATCAGAAATCTTCATCCCTACTCCATCTTCAGCTAGTGTGTCAGTGCCAAAGTTTTAGAACGATAGTTGAGATAGGGCAATAGGCTCTAAGTCCCAAGGTAATATAAACAGTGGATGTACTAATCCCCAGTGCCAAAAATATGGTAGAAATCATCAGGGTGTGTGTAGATCTAGCAGTGATGTATGTTTTACATGTGGCAAGCTAGACCATAGAGTCAGGGATTGCCCAAAGAGTGGTTTGCAAGGTCAGTCCAGTCGTCCTTCAGTTCAAGCCAATTTTTCTACTCAGCAGGGTACCTTTTACCAATGCAACTAGTGGACAGTGCTAGAACAAGATGTATGTACTTTAGTCCCTTCATGATCAGGAATGTTCTCCTGATGTTGATACCGGTACGATGCAAGTGTTCCACCTTCATGTTTATGCTTTATTAAACCCCGGAGCCTTACTTTTATTTGTAACCCCTTATATAGATGTAAATTTTGGTGTCAATCCTGAATATTTAGCTAAACACTTTTTAGTGTCTACTCCAGTAGGTTTCTCCATTATAGCAAGGCAGGTATACTGGATCTGTCCGGTCATAATATCCCATAAAGTCACCTTTTGTAAAGTTAGAGATGACTAATTTTTATTTCATTCTCAGCATGGATTGGCTCCACTCATGCTATACTTCAGTTGACTATAGAAATAGAGACGTTCAGTTTTGGTTTCTAGTGAACCAGTCATTAAGTTGGGGCATAGTACTTCAGTGCTATGGGGTCAAATTATTTCATACCTTCAGGCCAATAAAATGAAATCTAAGGGATACATGTACTATCTTGTTTGAGTTAAAGACTTTAGTTGTGGGAACCCATGTCTCGATTCAGTTCTAGTAGTAAGGGAGTTTCTAGATTTTTTCCTGTAAGATCTTCTAGGAGTTGCTCCCTAAAAAAATTTACTTCCAAATAGATCTCCTTCCAGATACCCAACCTATCTCTATTCTTCCCTATAGAATGGCTCCAGCTGAGCTAAATGAATCAAAAAAACATTTCAATGATCTCTTAGATAAGGGATTCATCAGGCCTAGTGTTTCCCCATAGGGTACTCCAATCTTTTTCGTGTGTAAAAAAGATGGTTCTCTCAAAAGGTTTATCTATTATTGTCAGTTGAACAAAGTAACAATCAAGAATAAATATCCTCTCCCAAGATTGATGACTTGTTCGAGAAACTTCAAGATTCCAGTTAATTCTCTATGATATACCTCAGATTCGGCTATCATTAGCTTAGAGTCAAAGAATGTGACATTTGGTAAACATCTTTCACAACTCGGTATGGTAATGTTGAATTTCTAGTTATGTCTTTTGGACTAATGAATGCCCTAGTAGCTTTCATGGACTTGATGAATAGAGCATTCAAGCAGTACCTGGATATGGTCGTTATAGTTTTCATATATTATATTCTCATCTACTCCCGTAGTGAAAATGATAATATAGACCATTTCAGAATTGTATTTAAAACTCTTAGAGCCTATCAGTTGTTCATAAAATTTAGTAAGTGCGAGTTTCGGCTAACATCTATGGATATCCTTAGCCATATTATTTTTGGAGATGTCATTAGAGTTGACCGTTAAAAGTCAAAAACAGTGATAAACTGGCCCAAAACTATCTCACCATCAGATATTAGGAGCTTTTTGGGTGTGGCTAGCGATTACCAATTCTTTGTTTAAGGGTTTTATTCTATTGCATTCCCCATGGCTTGATTGACTCAGAAGAAAGTCAAGTTTCAGTGATCAGATTCTTATGAAAAGAGTTTTTAGGAGTTAAAGACTCAAATCACTTCAGCTCTAGTCTTGACCTTACCATATGGTTTATATGGGTTTGTTGTTTATAGTGATGCTTCTAGAGTTGGTCTTGGTTGTGTGGTGATGCAGAGTGGTAAGGTCATAGCCTATGCCTAAGTCCCATGAAAAGAATTACCCTACCCATGATCTTTAGTTAGTAGTTGTTTTTTTCCTTGAATATTTTGAGGCATTATCTTTTTGGAGTCCATGTTGAGGTGTTCACAGATCACAAAAGTTTGAAGTATGTGTTTTCATAGAAAGATTCAAATCTTTGTCAGAGAAGGTGATTAAAGTTGTTAAAACAATATGACATGAGTGTGCTGTATCATTCGAGAAAGGCCAATGTAGTGCCAGATGCCCTTAGTAAATTGTCTATGGTTAGTGTTACTCCATGTTGAGAATGATAAGAAGAAGTTAGTTCAACAGTTTATTAGCTTGATAGATTAGGTGTTCAATTTTTTTATTCAGGTGAAAGTAGTGTATGGGTTTAGAATAATTCAGAATTTTGTTTGGTTGCCGAAGTTACGGAGAAATAAGATAGGGATTCCAGTTTAGTTATGTTGAAAGAATTAGTTAGAGATCAGAAGGTAGAGGTTTTCTCCCAAGGGGGAGATGGTGTATTACAATGTCAGGGTAGACTGTCTGTGTCGTGTGTAGATAGTTTGAGATAGAAAATCCTTGCAAAAGTGCATGGTGCACATTATTATATTCACCCAGGACCCAATAATATATACCGATATTTGCAGAAAATCAATTGGTGGAGTGGTATGAAGAGGGATAGTGCAAAATTTGTGGTTAATGAAAAATTAGAGAAAGTCATTGGATAAATGTTATATTATTTGAAATTGCTTCTACAGTGTAAATTAACACATTCTAGTAAGAGTAGATTGTTCATAAACATCAACTATGGTAACTAGTAACTTCGAGTTTAACAAAGATTGGAACTTTTGCATAAAATCTTTTGAAAAGGGAATAATTCGAGTAGAAACCTATGAATTGAGGTACTATGAGCACCCTGAGAATAGTTAAGGGTTATTTAACCCTTAGGTAACATTTATAGACCATGAATACGGATAGTGTTGGTCGGTTTAAATTCCCAAAAGTATTAGATCGAAGAGTAGATGATTAATTACTCTTACATTTCTTGTTTTAGGCAGTGAATATTTTGAGGCCTTGAGGAAAGAAAAAGATTCCATGGTTTATCTTGCTTGTTCATGTTTCGTTGGTTGAAGTAGATTTTGGTTTATATGGAGTTGACTTGAAATAATGTCTTGTATGTTTTGTGCTTTGATGAGCTTGTTGATTGGTCATGGACATAATTTGTGATTGATTAATTCATTTAGATTGATTTTACTTGTATGATTAGGCTTGATGTTGTATAAGAATGTATTAATGATTTATGGAAAATGGGTTACAATTCTTAACTTATCGTGTACTATTGATGATATCATAAGAGATAGCTGAATACTAGGACATACTGAGATATGTTAAAAGTGATTAAGAAAACTTATATTATATTTTTTTTCAAGTGGCTTAAGTTTGATATTAGATTACAAATGACAAATATAATATGGGTGGGTACCATGCATATATGTTACATCGAACTTAGGTTGTCCCTTATAGATCATGACTATTTCGGCAAAAATAAGACCCGTTAGCATGTGTGTTCAAATGAATGACACTTTTGTGTTCTTAAATAGTTTAGCTAATACTTGATGAATTAAAAGACTTTATTGCCATAATATCATTGTGGGTGTTAATCCTTAGTTCCAATATGACTGCATTATATTTGTTGAGTTGTTGATTTATGGTTTTACTTCACTTGTTCAGTGTATCATGAGATATTATTTGTTGACCTCTCTGAAATTGAGCATTTTACCTAATTAGTTTACTGAAGTTAATTATGTATTGAGGTACTTACTTGTATGTTTTATTGATTCATGAGTTAGACTAATTTCAATTTGAGTTTGTCTATGATTCCTATAGTACATAGTGTTTATACTTATAATACTCTTGTACTCTATTTATTTGGGGCACTCTGCATTATGGGAACTTTAGTGCGACCTCATATCAAGCGCCTTCTATTGATCTAATCAAGGGTGAACTACTCCCTTATAGGACGCCATATATCTTCATAGTTGCGATTGTCTTTCTTTTTTACAATTTTTTGTTTATTAATAATTTTGTATTAATGTTAGACTTGTCTTGTTAGAATCCTTGATACAATGACTTGCAGATTCTAGCAATGTAATAGTTAGGATTTCTTCATTTGTTTATTAAGTTTTTGAGACTTATTTTTATTATTTTATTATGTTATGAATTGGTTATGTCTTGGGTTGGATGGTTCTCTTGTCAGAGGGCTAGTATAGGTGCTACTCATGGACACCTGGACTTGATGATAAAACAATAATAAATAATAAATAAACAAAAGTTAAATGATAAATACAGACACAAAGATAGAAAAAAATGAGAACCATGGCTATAGATCAATTAATAACTCAAATTAAAAGTTCCAAAAGGCACCATATCTACAAAGAAAAATATAAGAATAAAATTAATAAACAATCAGGACTATATCAAAATCAATACCTTCTGTTAAGAATACAAAACAAATACCTATAGAATAGACACAATCCTCAAGAGGAATGACTTCTTTTAGCAAGAAATACCCATCAATATTTTCTAGAAACTCATGTGTTAGCCTCAAACAACATCAAGAGTATTCTCAACTCATGAGAATTTAACATGCCAAATGATCTCCCCAAAAAAAATTCCATTGTTTAGTATTTGTAGTAGCTAATCTAAGGATTAAGACTAAGGGTGATTATTACAAAAACACCGTTAAGGAAATAAGGGTATTCTCAGTCTTCGTAGGATTGAGAGCTTCAATTTTAAAAATAACCTATGTGCATGCACAATCCTTTTTCTTTCTCTTCGCTTGTACATAAAGGAATGAGGTTTTGTGTTGGTACTATAAATTCTTCCAACATTCCAAGGATGCACCAAATTATTATATATAACCAAGAGTCAACTATTCTCATAAGTATAATCTTTCCAAATAAAACTTAAATTACTTGGATATTTAAATGCTGTGTTCCTTCATTTGCCAACCTTGTACCTAAACAAGTGTCCATACTATTAAAATAACAAACAAGAAGCTTAGATTTGTTTATGAAAGTCTTCTGACCATAGTCCTCAAATCCTCTCCTTTCTCCGCTCTAGAGTTGACACAATTCACTCTCTCTTTGGTATTTTATATTTTATATATTACTTGGGGAAGAATGTAGTTTGTAGTTATTCCTCTCCATCTTTTGTCACTCAAACTTAGGTTTTCCAAATTAAACGTCTGCACTTTGTTGACAAGGATTAGGAGAAGTAGGTGGAAAGACAAATTTCCACTTTTTGTCCACCACATCCTTGTACAATTCTCGCTCATTTATGGAGTAATCATGTTCACAAAACCAACTAATACCTAAACATAAGTGACAACTATCCAAGAAAAGCACATTGGACCAAACCTTTTCTAGGTATTCATCTTATGAAAAGGATAACTTCATTCTTTGTGAACCCAATACCCTTCCTTATCATAATAAAGATCTAATTTCTTCACACTAGGTGTCATAACCCATTAAACCACACAAAGGGTGATTATATTTGTGTGACATTTGGTTATAAAGGATAAGAGAGAATCCTTGAATATTCAACTTTTTTTCAAAGACTTGGTTCTTTAGCATAACCTTTGTTTGAAGCATTGTGCTTTCTTACAACTCACTTTTACCTACAAAATGCGAATACAAGATTAATAATAAAATCTCATGATATTTTCTTATATTTATCTACTTTGTGCTTGGCTAGCAACATTAAAATAATTTCACAAACTCTAGCCTTTTACCACTCAAAGATTTGACCAAAGTTTTATTCAATTTGGCTCATAATTTTCCAAGAGTGACAAACTAATTTTAAGGGTAGAATGGATTTTTATTGGTTGAACCATGGATGACTCAATAAGACCTAATATGCTTAATCTAAGAAATTATCTACCAAATAAAATAATGAAAACACTAGTAAGTAATTGGTACTAAAGAAATACAGACGCCAAAATTAACTAATACAGATAATAGAACTAACTGACAACTAACTAAAAAAAATTACTTTTGTAATTAGATGAGAAAGCACTAAGAAACACTTCATGAAATATATAAAAATTGAAACTTAGTTGGAACATGAAGATGCATTCCAATAGTAAATTTTTCTACTAGACAGTTCATACCAAGGAATGCAACCTCACAACTTGAAAATTTTTCCTTTACATTAGGGAGGAACAAAAGGCAATGCTTGGGTATGTTTACCATTATTCTGATCATAGGATGCGATTTTGAAACTCGATCATATTGTTTCACTACTTATAGGAGTAAATTATATTTGGCAAGTCTGATTTACTTGTGATTTGCAATGTTGCAACTTATCTCTGAAAAATTATGAATTTTAACAAGTATATTTCTTTGAATTTTTGACATGTGATGCTACATCAAGAGGTGTTTGTAGTAGCAAGCTCTAGCAGAAAATTTCATACGTATTGAGGTGAATTTGACACATATTTTAGTGTGAATGTTGGCTTTTCCTACAATATTCTTTCTGCAATTGTCTTGTTTTAGAAATATTCCTTTTATACTAAAACTCGCAAATCCTATCTAATTTTATTTTTGGATGAAATACAACTTTCTAAACTATCTTCTTTAACATAATATGAAGATCTTGAAGAATACTTTTGAATAACAACGAAAAAATACCCAGTGTTTCCCACATAGTGAGGTCTGAGGAGGGTAAAGTGTACGAAGTGCATTTCACTACTTCTTAGAACTAAAAAAAGCTATTTACGATAGACCACCATCTTAGGACAAAAAACAACAAATAAATTTGCAAAAAAATATGAAATAACAGAAATAAGACACCATAGAGTAGTACTATAAACTATCTAACCAAAAGTACATATCACACCCAAACCTCCAAACTAGAAACTCTAACCTACTCCAAGCCCTACAACTACTAGCTTGTCTATACCAAGGAACTACAATCTACTTTGCTATGACTCACCTACATGAACTAGCCCTCCAACCTAATTCGTATCCTCCATGCGTTCCTATCTAGAGTCATATCCTCAGTAAGTTGTAACTTTTCTATGTCATGTATAATCACTTCCCCCTAGTGTTTCTTCAATCTACCTCTACTCTACTGAAACCTTCCATAACCAACCTCTCATATCTATGAGTTAGGCATCACTGCTCCTCTTTATCATATGCCCAAACTGTCTAAACCTTACTTCCCGCATCATGTCCTCCATTGAAGCCTCTCCACCCTTCTCGCAAATTATCTTATTCCTAACCCTGACACTAGTAATTCAACATATGTAACACAATATCCTCATTTTGGCCACCTTTAACTTTTAGATGTGAGAGTTCTTGTATGACCAACACTCCTCTTTATACAACATAGTACAACGGACAACCACTTTATATAATTTTTCTTTAAGCTTGGGACGAACATTCTTACCACACAAAACTCTAAAGGCAAGCCTCTATGTCATCCACCCTGCCCCAATATGGTTAATGAAATCCTTGTCTTTTTTCCCATTCCCCTGAATCATAGATCCAAGATACTTAAAAGTATCTCTCTAACAAACAACCTAGGAATCCATCTTCACTACCACATCATCCTCATGCGTCAAAATATTTAAGTTGAATTCCAAGTACTTCATCTTAGTTTGACTTAACCTGAACCCTTTAGACTCCAGAGTTCATCTCTAAACCTCTAATTTATCAATGAAAAAAACATTATCTACAAATAGCAAAAACTAAGTCACCTCTCCTTGGATATTCCATGTCAAAAAATCCATCACTAAGGCAAAAAAAAATGGGCTAAAGTTAATCCCTGGTGCAACGCTGTCAAAATAGGGAAATGCCCTGAATCTCCTTCCACCTTTCTCACTCGAGTCTTTACTTTATTATACTTTTTCTTAATCGATTTGATGTACACCTCATGGACACAACTAGCGTCCAATCACCTCCAAATAACATCCCCTAGGGACTTTGTCGTACACCTTCTCCAGGTCGATAAATACAATGTATAAGTCCCTCTTCTTCTCTCTATGATGCATCACTAGTCTCTACACGAGGTGATTAGCCTCTATCTTCAAGCGACCTAGCATAAATCTAAATTGAGTCTTACAAATAAGCATGATCCTCCTCAACCTCTATTAGACCACTCTCTTCCATATCATCATATTGTGACTCAACAACTTAAAACTGCTGTAGTTGTTTAAACTATGAATGTCAGCCTTGTTCTTGTATAAAGGAATCATCCTGCTCTATCTTCAAGACTCTGGCATCTTCATAGTCCTAAAAATGCTAATAAACGAATCGATCAGCAACCTTAAATCTACCCTGCTATTATACTTCAAAAAATCCCCTGGGATATCGTCAGGCCCTGTCTCCATACCCCTACGCATCCTACGAATATTCTCTTTGACCTTCTCCGCCCTTATATATCTATAATAACTGAAATCACAACACCCTTCTATGTGCTCTAACTCCCCTAATGTAATTTCTTTATCCCTGAGGTTATTCAAGAGTTTATAGAAATACGATTGCCCCCTCCTCTTAATTTGAATATCCTCCACCTATACTTTTCCAACCTTCCCTTGATCCACTTAACTTGGTCAAAGTCACAATGTTTCCGCTCCCTAGCATTATTAAGCAAATACAAACTCTTTTCCCCACTTTTCTTCTTTAACCGACATACAATTTTTCAAATGCTATTGTTTTAGTTGTCATAACCATTAACTTAGCTGCCTTCCTAGCAAAATTTTACTCCTCCCTATCCATCCGCCTATCCTCTTCATGCTTACGGTCAACCAACTTAGCATAAGTCACCTTCTTAATATCCAACTTCTTTTTAACTTCTTTGTTCCACTGTCAGTCCATCTAATATTAGATAGACTGATCCCTCAATACATCTAACTGTTAGCCCTATCCCACATATTATCAATGTCCTCACTATACTCTCACACCCCTATTATCGCTAACTTCTTTCCCATCTCTAGAGCACTAACTGGATTTAAGCCTTGCTACATCATATTGGGTTGATCCTCCCTGCCCCTCCTCTTTTTTACCTTCTTTATATCCAAGCCCATCACTAGAAGCCTATGTTGGAGTGAAATATTCTACCCAGGAATGACCTTATAGTCCTTAAAAATTGATTTATCCTCCTTCCTAAGCAACAAAATGTCATTCTAAGTCTTGGCTATCCGACTTTAAAAGGTAATCAGGTGATCCTCCTTCTTCGAAAAGATGTAATTCACTACCACTAACCAAAAGGCCCTCACAAAATCCAAGAGAGCAACTTTGTCTTCGTCCTTATCCCCAAAACCAAGGCTTTGATGCACATCATAATAGCCTTTCAGCAATGACTATATATGCCCAGTAAAATCCCTTAATATGAAAATCTTCTTAAAGCTAGACATACCTCTCACCACCTCAGCCAAAAACTCCAATAATCTATTTTTTCTCCTCCTTATCTAAGCTTACCTGCGGTGCATAGGTGCTATAAATGTTTAGAGTAAACCCTCTAATGACCAACTTAATAATCATCACCCTATCGCTGATCCTCTTAACCTCCACCACATGATCTCCAATAAACTCTAATTTACTCCAAATTTTAGATTTAGATTCTCCTCCAGTTGTTAAACGAATTCCACTATAATTTAAAATTAAGCAATATCAAATTTGAAGATTCATTTACCTTGTTCTTAGTGTTCTTCAACCTAACAATAGCGAAATTTCTAATTCACCTCAAATGAGAGAAATTTTAAATTTAGATTCTTCATAGAAAAAAGAACAAACCCCAAGGCAAATTAGAGCCAAGCAATACAAAATATACAAAATCCAATTTCTTATTCATCAAAGCTTCAAGCTCAACAATGTTAGTATCTTCAAATGACTTGAAATTTCATAACTAGAGTATAATATCACTAAGAAATATAAAACTAGTATTAAAATAACAAATAAAGAAAAAATCAAAACAATAGTTTTTTACTTCTAAAATTATTTTGTAACAACCCCAAGTCTAATTTGTATAATCTATTGCTCAACTCTAATATCAAATGATACAATATTGATAACATTGAAGATAAAAGAAACACTACAATCTGAGAAAAGGAAAATAAAGATAGGAATGATTAAATATTAATAGTGCAAAATACAACTGATTGCCTAAAATCTAAGAACAAGAAAGTAAAGATAGGAGATGGACAAAAGATGGAAAAGAAATGAGAATAATGGCTCTAAATCAACCAATGCCACTAATCAAAACAATATTTTTTTTATTTGTAAAAATTGGTTTGTAACAACCCCAAGTCTAATTTGTAGGATCTATAGCTCAACTCTAATATCAAATTATGCAATATCGATAACGCAGAGGATAAAACAAACACTAAAATCTAATAAAAGGAAAGTAAAGACAAGAATGATGCAATATTGATTATGCAAAATAGAAAAGAAATCCTACAATCTAAGAACCAAAAATTAAAGATAGGAGATACAGAAAAGATGGAAAAGAAATTAGAATAATGACCATAAATCAACCAATACCCTTAAATTTAATGTTCCAAAAAGGACAAAATCTTTAAAACAATACATAAGAAAATGACTAATAGGCAACTATAGCTATATCAAACAGATAAATCCTATTGAGAACACACAATAATCATCAAATTTGAAGATAAATTTACTTTTTCATCAAGTACTTCAACTCAATAATGGTACAATCTCCAAACCAACTCCAAATGAGTCAAAATGGTATTTTAAAAATAGCCTCTTTACATACATTGTCCCTATTATTCTTTCTTTGTTGTTCTTCTATGGGAGCAAGTTATTTTCCTTTAAATCTTCATCCCAAACAATCTGCATGCCTCCAAAGTAGTGACTCGATAGAAAGTCTGTAAACTTCTTAGCTTGGTTTGCATCTTTATTTTAACAATTTTTTGTAGCTGTGTACGTTATTTTATTAATCAACAGTTAATCAATGAATATCTTGCTATATGCCAAATCAAAATATATACAAAAAATTAATAATCAGAAAATCAGCCCAACCCAATAAAATTGACCTGACTTCCTTTCTTAAAATAACAAAATGTTCCTAGATTCTTGCAAGCAACTTTGCAAATCCCTTTTCTCCAAGATGACACCCCCAACCTATAGCCATCAAAACTTGTGTTTTCGTTGCATTCTCCCCTAGGTAATTTCAAACTTTGTTCCATTTACACATCCAAATCTCACATGTGAGCATTCCAAAGAAGTATTTGTATTCATCTCTTCTTCTTTATCACCTATCATGACCCGATTTGTGAGTCATGATGGTACCTACTCTATCTCGCCAGTAAGTAAAGCGAACCATATCTCTAAGCAAGATGCAATGAGCTAACTTGGTGCAAAATGGCCTAAAAGTTGAAAACTTACAATTAGAGACTTAAATAGCAATAATATAGTCATGAAGTCCTAATAGATAGATTGGAAATCAACAACCATCCCAAGAATCAGTAATGTCTGTAAAAGAGCAACTATAAATAAAGTAGGAATACTGGATAGTCAAATACAATCCGTCTTGACGATGAACGACGAGACATACATAAATAGAACAAAAAAGTGTAACTCCAACACTAAGATCTCACCCACTTTCTGAAATCCACCCCATACAAATGTTGATTCGACGACTGCAACTAGTACTTGTGTTTGGAAAAAAAAGGTACAAAAGTGTAATATGAGTACTAAAGCCATGGGTACATAGTAGGCTTCATTGGCCGACTAAGATAAAACATGATATAAATATTATAATACATAAGATAGAATAAGCTAAGTCAAGATAAAATAGGAAAACCTAGCAGTAAGTTCTAACACAGCTGTCCGTAGCTAAGTAAATGCTTATGAGATAATAACATGAAGATCATACTATTATAACTACAAGAATGCCCACATAAGTCGGTAAGTGCAAAAAAGTAAATAACCCAACACAAGCCCCCGTAAGCTCAGAGGGTATAATTAAGAAAACTAATCAGTCAAATAGCCATAAATAACCAAATTATAATGCCATAACCAGGAATCCATCTAGATCGTATCATCTCATACATAATTCCCAATGCTAGAATTGAACCAGAACACAATGTATCATCATCATTGTAATCATTTGTTGCGCTTGGACCAAAAATCATATTATTAAAATCATTATCACTTACTTGACTCGAACTGGAACTCATATTTATAAGACATATAAACAAATTATGACATCAAGACATACCGATAAGCTAACCCAATAGACTATGCCAATACCAAATCTAATAACTCATGTCAATAACCATACCTATATGCCATGTCAATAGTCATAATCATAATCTATTTAAATAATCATATCTATAACCCACCAATTATATCTATAAGTCATTAATATTTTCTATAAGCCACATTATATCTATGAAACATTAAAAATATCTATAGGCCATTAATCATAAGTATAAGTCATATTTTATCTATAAGCCATAACATATATATGAGCCATTAATCATATCTATAAGCCATTAATCATATCAATAAGCCATATTACATTTATAAGCCATAACATATGCATCAGCCATTAATCATATATATATGTTATGGCATGAGCCATTAATCATATCTATAAGACATTAATCATATCTACAATCCATATCATATTTATAAGCCATAACATATCTATGAGCCATATCATATCTATAGGCCATAACATATCTATAACTCCTCTAGTGTCAAACCAACCATTAATAAGATTATATCATCCATAAATAAGTCAACAAAGCTAACACAAATCTTGGCCTAAGGTTGGCCGAAGGGGACAACTTCTAATTCTCAAATTACATTCTGGGCAACTTCTACCCTGGACTAGGCTAAGGTATCTAAGTTCATCTTTTTTGTTGCTGAATGATCAGTAAATTTCCCTAAATAGTAATCATTCCCTAAACATAAAAAATCAAGTCGACTTAATCTAAAATAATAGAAACTAATGCAATATTCCTTAACTTAAGCAACTGAGGACAATTCCACCCTAAATATGGATGACTAAGGCATTTTCAGTAGCATGAGTAATTAACACATTTCCATTCTAAACTTAAGACACAAATCCAAATTCAACTAAGCCATAAGTAGATAAGTTAACTTTACCATAAGCTACGGTTTCAATATAGCCTAGATGGCACAACTAACCCAAATATCCTCATCCATACTTCTAAAACCTAAATCCTACCTCATATCAAGCAAAATATCATTAACATACTACAAGATAGATCAATCTATGAAGAAAGTTAGCCTAGCCTACTTGATCGCCAAAGAAAAGCCCAAAGAATTCAATAAACCATCGATTTTCCTTTACGAAAAGCTTTCGTGATATGCCAGTCTATAAAAATCACAATCTACTCATAAAAAATAATGATACCCATATTGCACCATTGTTCTTTGGGTCCAAAATTGCGTAAAAATACCATGTTGGGCCCGTTTACAAAATTGCACAGTCGAAACAAACATAATGTCCCTCTATGCTAAAGGAACATTTACCTTAAAAATGGGCGTATTTCGAGCTATAATGTAGCAAAAATTAAGTCACCAAGATTTTAGTGATGTTTAGCATAAGTATACAAAATTAACCATGAAAATAATGGAATCTTACCAAAAATTCAATGGGAAATTGCATGAATTAAAGATTGTAACGCTCTAAAATCATCAACAATTGATTCTCCCAGGAACTCCTACTTTGAAGGGTTAAAGATTCTTGAAAAGTGACGAAAATAGTGAAAATTAAAGCAAAGTAGGTATATATACCCTTCCCAAGTGTACGGGTATTGTTAAAGAAATGTAGCATATGCAACTCTAATATCGCATATGTGATCCCCCTGCCATTGTCAAGCCATTCTCTTAAGCAATAAAATGAGTCACTTAATGGTACTTGATGGGGTTTGCCAGATTGCTTGGGTGATCAAAGGCATCACTTAAGCAGTACATCAAGACTAGCTGAGACTTTGAGAAATTCCAAATCCCCACCACCCCCCCCCCCCCCCCCCCCCCCCCCCGAGATTCATTCAAAATCTTATCTAGGCAAACAAACTATGCTACCCTATCAAATTTAATCTTTTGGACTTAATGGAGTAGTTGAAATTTCCATTTGAGGTCCTTTCAATGAATAATAGGTACCATACCAACTTGCCATTTTTCTTAGCTTTTGGCTTATAGCCCAAAATGTAACTAGGAGCATCGAGACACGAACCAAACGTCCACCTAACATAAAATCAATGTTCCTAAACTATTGGAACTATTAGAATTGGTATACGAGATCATTAGCTGAAGCATTTATCAGATAGCCAATTTGAATCAGTGAAGACTTCAAATTTGGGAATTGGATCTAAAAATAAAATGAAGTGTCAGTAAGCAAACTACGACCAAATTGTCTATTCCACCAAGCCATAACTGACTTAGGAAAGCTATACGAAAGCTCTAAATAGAAAACGTGAGAGAAAATATAGAAAACAACCTGAAAGGTCATTTGAATATCCACTACTAAAAGAATTTTCATCCATAAAAGTAAGGGATTAGGATGTACTTAAAGCCTTAAACAGGTGAGGATACTGGGTCTACATCTTTCTCTCAATCTCTAAAGTACCCTTCTCAACTAGCTGGTTTCACCATTAAGCATTAACTACTAGAATCTCTGTAGTGTGCAACAGCCTGACATTACTTCTCCACGAAGGTCAAATACACTTCTAATAGAATTGAATCCCATCTAATCATGTGGGACAGGTAAGTAATGTATTGCTGAAACATAAAAACAAGGAAAATTAGATGGAAAAAAACAAAATTTTTGGGTAAGGCTAACTCATAAGCCACCTCACCAACTGTGTAAAGAATCTCAAAGCATCCAATATATATAGGGCGAGGCTTGCCTTTCCTCCTTAACCTCATCACACCATTCATGATCGATACATAGAGGAATACAAAGACACAAACTCTTAATCTCAAGGAACGAAGTCTAAGATATACATAAGCCTTTTTCCTACTCTAAGTTTCCCTCAACTTAACTTAAATAACCCTTAATCTATCCAATGACTCGTAAAGCAAGTCAATACCGTAGGTCTATGTAACACCCAAAAATCAGGTTCCGAGACGTCACACGGTGCTTAGGGTCTCAAATGACCCCAAACTAACCCTTCTACTAGCATAACTCATAAGCAACTAACAAAAAGTATTAATCTATACAAATCTGAGGAAAATAACTCTTTTCTGAATCTGATCGATACAAAACTGAATTTAGAAGATTACAATTTTGCCTTTACAACCAAAATTGAAATAGAATACATCAACTTCTACTGAATGTCTATGAAGCCTCTACTACTATAGAATGTAGGTAGCCAGGTCGTGACTCCCGACTATCCCAATTCAAGATGACCAAATAAATAAAATACAATACTATTAGATCTGCATAACTGACCCAAGCCGTTGAATCAAAAGGACTCATCACCTGCTGACTGGATACTATGAATTAACTGGATCTGAAGGTACACACTATACCTTGTACCTACATTCCTAGAAAATGTAGCCAACATACGAATATGTGGGTTAGTACCATGGAAATGTACCGAGCATATAGGGGTGCAATGCATATATAAAATAATATCTTAATATCATCACATTTTATAAAATTATACATGCTGATATAAATAACTCACTTAGCTCAAATTAAATCATCAAAATCATGGATTAATAGTACATGTAAAAATAAATCACGTTAGTCATTATAATAAGTTCCAAATTCACTTTCTGCCACGTTTCAACTTGTAAAGTAATCAAGTCTTAAATAACTCTCCTTAGAACATAACATTTAAGTCTTTCAGAAATAAGAAACTTTAGCACAAATCATAGTTTTCAAACCATACACACTTATCTTAGATAGAACAGAGACACACACATACCATGGAATCGAACGTTTTGTCCTCCTAAGAAAGAAACCCCATGTTGGGAAAGAGCGTCATACTCTTGCCAGGGAGTATAACCTCAACTCAGTGATCACAAACTCGGCCTTAGGCCCACAAATCTCAATCCTACGGTGGCACGTAGTTCTGGAAAAGTAGCGTATGCTCACCCACACATCCCGCTCGGTGCTAAATACTACTCCCATACTCAAGCTCAGTCTCATTTAGGAAATCCACCTCAAAATAATCTCAAGGGCCTATAATGAAGGTCAAATCATATTTCTGATAATTGAATCATAATAAATTGCGGATTCCTATTTTCAACTAAAAAATCAAGATATAAATTTCTATTCAAATCTCGGTAAATAATTTGATAAAGGAAAACTCCAAATCGTAATATTATAAAAATACAGTTTCAACCTTGACATCAATATAACGATTCCATCTGCCAAAATATCATCTCAAATTACATAGTTGTTCAATATCAAAACAACAATCTTTTCTATTGGGAAATACTTATAAAATCATGTCCATGACTCGAGATCAAAACCTCCTTATAATTTCATCATATATATTTAAAACCCAAAATATAAAGATTTAATACATCAAATCATATCTAAATTTCATACTCAACAATCATCTCGAAAATCTTCACTTATCTCAATTAAAATATTAGGAATAAATTCATGACATAAATATCATAATTTCAACAACTCAAAATTCATATCATAAATTCCATAAATTTATTGTCAATACTCATTTAAAATAAATTTAACAACATCAATTCTTAATACGAAAATATAAATCTAAATATATATATCTCAACTCAAATCATATCAAGATAAAATACAATGCTTTCAAGTACTCAATTCATGGATATTTATATAAACTCAAAATAAGATAAATTGGTATAAACTTTAAATAAAAATTTACGTAATCTTTGTAAAAATTTTGTTTTGGGCACAAAACTAGAAGGATTATTCTTGTTCAAACCCCACATACCACAAATTTGTGACTTTGGATGAACTTGCGATTCCGGAACTCTACTTGTAAAATAATAAGAGCTTCTTGAAGATCTCAACTTGGGAATTATATTTCCTAAATTATTTTTGAATTCCTGCGGTTGAATTTTTAGAGATCTTGAATTCTTGGTTGAAGCTCATGTGTTTGGTTCTGGAGAATTTTCAGATAAATGACCAAATTTTGATCCAATGAAAGCTGAATCCCATTTTAAAGGATGATTGGGAGATTGTAAATGACCAAAATGGCCCTAAGGAAACAAATAAAGTCATATTTGTCCGTCAGTCTGGTTTGATATGTTGAAGTAAATTGATCATAACTTTTTACTCCGATGATGAAATTGGATGTAACCAATTTCATTAGAAAAAAGACTCAACAGGAAGTTATGATCGTTGGAATTTAACCCTTAAATGCTGATAACTGAGCAAAAGTAGCATTTTTTGCTACTGGTTTGAAATCCAAAAGCGCCATTTTGCGTTCTGAAAAATTCCGAAACTCATCCGATATGTACTATGAGTTTGCTCAATTGTAACACAACTTAAAAATCAAAAAAAGGATGTCAGAAAGGTCATAAATTAATTCCCCAAAGTTTGAAGGTTCAAAATAAACTAAGTGTTGAACACTTAGCTAAAGTTCTAAGTGTTAGGCTCCATGTGACTCATTTTCAAAGCTATAACGATGAGGGAACTTTGCGGGGTCTTACAATATCTCCCCCTTGGGAACATTCGTCCTCGAATGATGCTAGACAGGCTAAGGATACCGATAAACTAGGGATGCGAAGTTGAAATAACATGGTCTACCGGACCTATATCCTTCTCAACTTTGTTACACTTTGAAGAATAAATTTACTCATGATAAGAATACCTATAGAGCTGAATCTTTCATTAGAGAGGAGCTGAATGAAGAAAGGTTGTTATCTTCGATTGAGTCTGAGCTGACTTTCCTTTACTTATTATAAAGAGCTTACTCATGCTTAGAGTCCAGAATTCGCTTGATGTGCTCAAGGTGCGATTATAGTTATAGACGATGAAGTGATAGTTTATGCAGCTTAAATCATGAGAAAAAATGAGGCTAAGATTACGCACTGAGTATCACATTTCCTGAGCTGGAATATTTGGAAAAGAAAGATCGTTCAGTGAATGCTTATGAACCGAATCATGACTAGATGTCCAAATTCTGAAACTGATACCTGATACATATACTGGGCTGAATTCACAATTTTCATGGATGTCAACAACTATTTTATGGAATGACTGTACTTATGTAACTTCAGGTAGTAAGCCCAGACTAGTTTGGAAAATGAAAAACTAAAGGAATCTATCTGTTTGATTGCTAAACTGGATTACTGCATACTGAAACTGAATCATACACTGGGATAGAATATCTGAACTTTAGGCCTCACAACACCTTACTTAAAAACTACACACTTCTAAAATAATCTCTCAACTATTCCCTTCCCTTAAAGACCATATTCATTGGTTCATCTTCTAATTCTCACATGGTCGTTGATATTTCCATCTACTCATGTCTAGTTGGAATGAAATCTTATCACCATGTTCAAGCCTAATCTCGAAGTCACAAGATACACCACATAACACTTTATTACTAGTTTGAATCATGAGTTCAACACACCCTGCATTTCACAACTTCTCATCTCTTGAAAAATTCTCATTACCATTCCAACAACCACACTCAACCTCATACTAGACAATTACTAAAGTACAATGCACCCTTCCACATATATACAAATATAACATTCAAGCCTACTATCATACCCACATACGCACCTCTATATAGACACTCATAAAGCATTTTTCTCATATTCCCTAACATCTTATTCATAACAACTTCTATGTATTATTCAATTCTTAAGATGACACACATAAAATATTCTCGACTAACCCAGCCATACTCAAAATGTCACCTCAAAATTCTTTCAAACTTATAGACTTACATAACGCATAAATCTTTAACTAACCATGACATGTATCAAAGACTTGGCCTCAATCTTACTTAATATTTACCAACTTAGCTAAAATAATCACACGACTTTCTTTCATCAACAAGAAATATTTACTCTCTCCCCTCTAGACAACTGCTCATCTCGACTAAATGAAAAGGTCACTGAAAGATTAGAATATGGAAACCTAAAAACATGAAGAGATACTATAAATAACTTGACTCTCTTTACCGAGGCCTTAGGAATAGGGTATCAAAGTATGTAAAAAAAAATACAAGCTTCTTGAAATATCAATACTCAATCTTAGGGCCTAAAGCCCATGATTCAAACTTGTGCCAAAACATCTAAAAATTTATGCTTGATAACATAAACATTCGTAGTTCATCTTAAAATCTAAAAATCTCAGAAATGTGCATGAAAATATGAACAAACTCATGAAATTTATATTCAAAGTCTCTGAAAATTCATAATCTTGTAAATAGTGATAATTACACTTCATGTATAAACATTTAAATTCAAAGCAAAACAACATGCTCAACATGCATCTTGAAAATACTTCAATACCATCAAAATAATAAGATCAATAATGTCAATATCATGCTTAAACTTAATTGGGAAAAATCTGAAAAATAACTTTATATGCATAGATATATGAAAATGGTCATGTAATTCAAGGCTTAAATCACTTATACCTTTATAAACTCAAAACATGATAATTTTGGCATAAAGCCAACTTGTAAGTCATGTAATCCTTTATAAAATTAAAATTTTGGGGGCATAAAGTATAATACATAGAGAAAATCATGAATTGTGATTTACATGAAATTCTATTGAAATTGGATATAGCAAAATTCATAACTTGGGGATTTATCTTGAAACAAGTTTAACATTATATGTAATCCTTTGTTCAAAGATAATTCTTGAAGGCATTTTATCAACCACGTGGGAAGCATGAATACTTGAATTAAATAATATAAAATGAATTAATTTCTTGAATACGTGCACTGACAAGAGAATGGGTTGGGAATCCTCTCCCCTTACATCATTCCTACATATACTGGTACTACTACAAAAATCTGAGATCCCGACTTGGTTACTTGTTTTATCATCTCCCCCTTAGCTTTAAGCAATTATTATTAAGTCCATGAACCACTTAATAAACTCTAAAATGAACTTCAATCACTTTAAGGTATTGGATGTAATAATACACATGACCACTGAGCTCTTATAGAATATACTAGGCTTTCTTTTGCTTCTACAATTATCATCTCACAAAATCCCGAAACAACAAACTTAAATTCTTTTATACACTGTTCAAGCCTACTAGTTCACCTTTTGTACAACTAACATTAAGAACACATCAATCATTATACTCACCTTGATCACCATATACTATTCAAACTTAATATCTTCTTCTAGCTATGATTAACCATAATCTTCATAATTATTCTTACATGCCAATCATTCGAAAAGCACTAGTCTACTAAGACCTCATAACAATAATAATCAGTTGTAATCCTATGGTCTATCATATTTACAATCCATCGACACGTCCTCCTTTTACACATTATTACTATTCACTCATCTGTATACCTAACTTCTTTCATATCTCTATAAGTTTTAACTAACTCCCTTTTTTGCAATCTTAGGGACGCCTAAATTAACAACACTCACCCACCAAGTACGTTCATCAATAACCTATACGTTTCTTTCACAACAACCCTGTCAACAACTCTCTTCATACTTTAAGCATTCAATAATTCACCTTAAATAATAACTCCTTCTCTACCTTATACTACACTAACACACCAGGACATATCACTGCATTACTAACTCATTCTCATGCCAAAACATTCAGCTATATTTATATTCAATAAATCGCCCTTACTATTTTCTTTATCACTACACATCTAAACTCATACTTTTAACCAACACAAGCATAACAAGATGAACAACAAGTTGCTAGTGAATCGAAATAGGCCTGATATGGCTTCATTAGACTTTGATTTTGATTTTTGAGAAAAAAAGAAAATATGATTAATCACGAAGCAACTATGCTAGTGAATCAAAATAATCCTCACACGGCTTCACTAGACTTCGATTTTCAGCAAAACAATACTAACAAGGTTACAAGATATAGAAACTTAACACACAATATTCAATGATCTAAGGATACACGTCTTATTCTTTCTTAACTGAGAAACTCATAAAAATAAGGGTATAACTTTAAATTTGAGGGACTTATAACATACTAGAAGGCTCCTCTCAAGCCGCTTTATGATACTTTTGAAACTTCTCGCTAGCAAATCTTAAAGCATTATTAAGAGAGAACTGGAACTTATTGATCATGCTATCTCAAGAATAAAACATACATAGGGAATTATAGATTATCATTATGGACTATAAGGAGAAATATAAAAGAACATCTGACTTGGGCTTAGTGTGGGAATTTTATGAACCAAGAATAAAGCACTTCAATCATTGAAACTCAAAGGCACGGAGGGAGTACTTTCTAGCTTGCTTATAATCCCATGACTATCTATGGAGAGTATCCGAGAAAGCATTATCAATAAAGATTCAAGCTTAACTATTTTTGATATCTTGAAAATAAGGTGGAGATGGACTGAATAGATTAAGATGAGAATCTATATAAGTTTCTTATAGAACTTTTTTTTGTAGAACGATCTGAGACTTCAAACAATGGTAACATTTCATCAATGCCTCGTAGCCTCTCGAAGAAAAGTACAGACGTCTCCGTACCATTTCACAAGACTCTACTAGACATGGCTTCATAGCCAACCAAGGACACTTGAACTCTATGCTCTGATACAAAGTTTGTAACACCCCAAAATCGGGTCTCGAGATGTCACATGGTGCTTAGGGTCACAAGTGACCCCAAGCTAACCCTTCTACCGGCATAACTCATAAGTAACTGAACAAAAAGTATAAATCTATACAAATCTATGGAAAATAACTCCTTTCTGAATCTTATCGATACAAAACTGAATTACATGATTATAATTCTGCCTTTATAGCCAAAACTGAAATGGAATATATTAACTTCTACTGACTATCTATGAAGCCTATACTAGTATTGACTGTAGGTAGCCAGGTAATGACTCCTGACTATCCCAACTCAATACGACCGAATAAAGAAAATACAAGACTATTAGATTTGCATAACTGACCCAAGCCCTTGAATTAAAAGGACTCATCACCTGTTGACTGGATACCACGAACTGAATGGATCTGAAGGTGCATACTATACCTTGTACCTATATTCTAAGAAAATGTAGCCCACATACGAATATGTGGGTCAGTACCATGGAAATGTACCAAGCATGTGGGGGTGCAATGCATATATAAAATAATATCTTAATGTCATCACAGCTTATAAAATTATACATGCTGATATAAAGAACTCACTTAGCTTGAATTAAATCATCAAAATCATGGATGAATAATACATGTAAAATAAATCACGTTAGTCATTACAATAAGTTCCAAATTCACTATTTGCTCGATTTCAACTTGTAAAGTAATCAAGTCTTAAAACAACACTCCGTAGAACATAACATTTCAATCTTTCGAAAACAAGGAACTTTCTCACAAATCATAGTTTTCAAACCATTCACACTTATCTTAGATAGCGGAAAGACACACACTCACCATGGGAGTTTCTTACAACCGACATAAACCATGTGAGCTTATCATGGAGTCTAATGTTTTGTCCTTCTAAGAAACAAACTCCACGTTGGGAAGGAGTGTCATACGCTTGCCAGGGAGTATAACCTCAACTCAGTGATCACAAACTCGGCCTTAGGCCAATAAATCTCAATCCTACGATGGCACGTAGTTCTGAGAAAGTAGGGTACGCTAACCCAGACCTCCTGCTCGGTGCTAAATACTACTCCCGTACTCAAGCTTAGTCTCATTTAGGAAATCCACCTCAAAATAATCTCAAGGGCCTATAATGAAGGCCAAATTATATTTCTCATAATTGAATCATAATAAATTGTGGATTCCTATTTTCAACTCAAAAATACAGATATAAATTTTTATTAAAATCTCGGTAAATAATTTGATAAAGGAAAACTCCAAATTGTAATATCACAAAAATCCAACTCCAACCTTGACATAAATATAACGATTCCATCTGCTAAAATATCATCTCAAATTCCATACTTGTTCAATATCAAAACAACAATCTTTGCTTTTGGGAAATAATTATAAAATCATGTCCATGACTCGAGATCAAAATCTCCTTATAATTTCATCATATATATTTAAAACCCAAAATATAAAGATTTAATACATCAAAATCATAGCTAAATTTCATTCTGAACAATCATCTCAAAAATCTTCGCTTATCTTAATTAAAATATTGGGAATAAATTCATGACATAAATATCATAATTTCAACAACTCAAAATTCATATCATAAATTCGCTCTCAATACTCATTTCAAATAAATTCAACAACATCAATTCTTAATAGGAAAATATAAATCAAAATATGTATATCTCAACTCTAATCATATCAAGATAAAATATAATGCCTTCAAATACTCAATTCATGGATAATTACATAAACTCAAAATAAGATAAATTGGTATAAACTTCAACATAAAAATTTACATAATCTTTATAAAAATCAAGTTTTAGGTACAAGACCGGAAGGATTATTCTTGTTCAAACCCCATATACCTCAAATTTGTGACTTTGGATGAACTTGCGATTTCGGAACTCTACTCGTAAAATAATAGGTGCTTGTTGAGGATCTCAACTTGGGAATTATGATTCCTAAATTATTTTTTAATTCCTGCGGTTGAATTTTTTGAGATCTTGAATTTTTGGTTAAAGCTCATGTGTTTGGTTCTTTACAATTTTCAGATAAATGACCAAATTTTGGTCCAATAAAAGTTGAATCCCATTTTAAAGCATGATTGGGGGATGGTAAATGACCAAAATATTCCTAACGAAACAAATAAAGTCACATTTGTCCCTTAGTCACTAGTTTGATATGTTGAAGTAAATTGATCATAACGTTTTACTCCGATGATGAAATTTGATGAAACCAATTTCATTGGAAAGAAGACTCAAAGATATTTCATTTGATATGTAGTAGCTCACCCAAATCGTTAAATACAGGAAGTTATGATCGTTGGAAATTGAACCTAAAATGCTGAAAACTAGGCTAAAGTAGCATTTTTGCTACTGGTTTGAAATCCAAATGCGGCCTTATGTGTTCTGACAAATTCTGAAACTCATCTGTATGTACTATGAGCTTGCTAGATTGTAACACAACTTGAAAATAGAAAAATGGATATTGGGAAGGTCATGAATTAATTCCCGGAAGTTTGAAGGTTCAAAATAAACTAAGTGTTGAACACTTAGCTAAAGTTCTAAATGTTAGGCTCCATGTGACTCGTTTTGAAAGCTCGAACGATGAGGGAACTTTGCGGGGTCTTACAGTCTAATATTAAAGTTTCAAATTATCCAACTAGGGAACAACATCGCCTACCATATAAAGCCTTAAAAGGAGCCATCTCAATACTCTAATGGTAACTATTATTATAGATGAAATCTACCAAGCCTAAGTGTTGCACTTTTGAACTCCAAAATCTATAGCATAGGCTCGAAGCATATGCTCGAGAACCTGAATAGTCCACTCCACCGGTCCATCGGTATAAGGATGGAATGCTACAAAGATCCAACTAAGTACCCAACTCCTCCTAAAATGCTCTCCAAAAGCTAGAAGTGAACATTGAATCCCGTCTGAAATAATAGATATAGGGAGAAATGCAAATGGACTATCTCACTAACATAGATATGAGCCAACCTCGGTGCTAAAGGACTTCTAAATTGAAATAAAATATTTGGTTAATAGATCAGTAATGATCCAAATATCATTGGAACCATGGGAAGTATGATTCAAACCAGTAACAAAGTCATTGATAATTCATTCCTATTTCCACTCCAGAATGGGCAATCTCTAAAACAAAACACTTGGTTGCTAATGCTCGGCCTTCACTAGATAACATAGGGAATGAGCTATAAAGTCCACCATATCTCTCTTAATACCACTCAACTAACAATGCTATCTCAAATCTCTATACATCTTAGCTACCCGATGTCAATAAAATATCTAGAGTTGTGATCCTCATGCAAAATTTACTATATAAAATCATCAACCCTCATAACATAAATAGGGCTATCAAATCTTAAAATACCCTTAAATCTAAGGTAGGACTTTTAGACTCACCACTTAATACCTAATCATAGATGATGTAAAGTCTCTTATCCTTAAATTGCCAATCTTGAATCTATTCAAATAGCGAGGACCTCACCTTATCACTTGAGATAATCTTTCTAAGGTCTAAAATATAAAGTCATACCATAAAAATAGCTATGGAGGGAATGTACCATGCAAACAGCCTCTAAGAAATTGAAATATAAGCGAAACTAACCATACACTATATATTCTGGCTCAAGGCGCTCGCTACCATATTTTTCTTGCCCGAATGATACAAGATAGGGACATCATAATCCTTAAGCAAATTTTTCCATCTATACTGCCAAGCTTTAAGATATTTCTGGGTCATAAGATTCTTAAGACTATGATGATTTGTGAAGATCTCATAATGCAAACCATAAAGATAATGCCTTCAAATCTTAAGTGCAAAGACTATTGTCGCCAACTGTAAATCATAAGTGGTGTGCTTGCTCTTGTGCACCTTAAGATTCCTCGATGCATAAGCAATAATTTCGCCCTATTGCATTAGTGCAAAGAAAAAAATAAAATGAGAAGAATACCAGTACATTGTGAATTCTTCACCCTAAACGGGAAGAGCTAAAATAAGAGCCAAACTGAGAAATCCCTTGATATTTCCAAAGCTTAACTCACACTCCTCGAACTATCAAAAAAAAACTTTTTTGAGTCAATCTAATTATTGGCTGCAATAGTAGCAAAACTATCAATGAACTACCTATAATAACCGACTAAACCTAAAAAGGTACAAACCTCTGTCGGAGATGTAGGTCTGGCCAAATCTCAAATAGCCTCAATCTTCACCAGGTCTATTATAATCCCATCATTAGACACAATATGCCCAAGGAATGTCACCAACTTAAGAGAAAACTCACACTTAGAGAACTTGGCAAAACCCATATGATCTCTTAAAGTCTAGAGTACAATCCTCAAATGGTGAATATACTTCTATCTAGTCTTTTAATAAACAAGGATATGGTCGATGAACACAATAAAAAGGGATTCCAAGTAAGTCCTGAACACATGATTCATTTTTTCCATAAATAGGCTAGGGCATTAATCAACCCAAAAGATATCTCTAGGAACTAATAATGACCATAACGGGTCCTAAAGGTTGACTTTAGCATATCCTCCACCCAAATCCTCATTGATGGTAATCGAACCTCAAATCAATCTTAGAGAACACCTAAAATGACCAAAACTAGGGCTTAGTCATGTCAAGCATCTCAAGTATAACTCGTACTAAAGACTGCCCCCAATACCCAACCATAACAGCCTTGTACCCTATGTCAGATGAATTTTAAACATATAAAAATATTGAGCAATAATAATTATAAGGCATTTAAAGAAGTTTATAACCATAACTAACAAAATATCCAACCAAGCATCCAATTGGTATCAACCCCAATACTAATACCAATTACAAGGTAAACACCAATACCAACACCGATTATGTCAATAGTATTAACACAAAGACTCTAACAGAAATCCTAAAAATTTGGTTAGGATATTCCCCTAACCATAACTAAAACGAAAGTCCAGGAATAATATAAAATATAAAAAGAAGTCCATATCATGAATAAAGTCATTTGAAGTATGAAAACTCACCACTTTACTCTAACACAAATAATGTCCCTAAATCCAAGTCACTGAGAAGGAGGAGTAGTTTAGCCAATTACTGCATAACATAGGGATACAACGCCCGAAGATGGGTTAACGGGTGAATGATAGCATATACTTAAGAATAAGAATAAAATAATTCCATTATTGAAAATCGAAGTAAATAACCATATGCAATCACATACATACATATACATATACCATGTCGAGAAAAAGAACTAGGTTTAGCATGCATTTAAAACCTTTAACCTAGGATTGTGTAGCTCTACTGAACTAAATCCACCCATGGGCTATAGGGGTGTAACTCTACCTTCTGAAAGAACAACGTCCCATGTTAGCCATATGATATTGAAAAAACATGAGATGATTAGTACATCTCCCAAAATATAAATGTGGCATAATGCACACGATCACCAAGACCAACCTCACATCGGCAAACACGAGTTTCCAATTTTGGTCCCCTCAAGACTGCCATATTCTATGGCTTTGCTTAAATTTCCCTCTTTAAGACCGTATTAAAACCTTTCAGATAGAGCCAACCAATTACCAAGTAGTCCTTTTAATTATGCATTAACCATTGGTATCATCATACTTAAACTAGAGGTTGCAGCTCTATCCATTTATGCCATACCAAAGTCATTAAACCAATTTCACTCCAAAGTTTCCATTTAAACCAATACCAAGGACACCAAGTCCTTTCTAATCCTTTTAAAACCATTTAAACCAATATAGGTTCCATTACCATATTTTGAAATGGAAAGTTTTCAATAATAGTCAAACTCTTTAAAAAATTATTCTCATAGGTATTTTAACAAATATGTTAATGGCCTATAGTTTCCAAAACCAAACCCAAGTATTAGTTGACCATTTCCATGCAACCACATGTTAAAATCGCAATTATAACAAAAAAACCATCATAAAAACATGGTAAAACATTATCCCACCAAAACCCCCAAAACATACTTCAAAACCCATAAACTATGCCATAATAATCCTATGAAAATTATTCATTAAAATATGCTTTTAAGTGAGCTAACAATAAGGGAGGAGTAACATATCTTAGACAATAAATAAGATGGAGATAAACCAATATTTAGAGAGTTAATTGATTGACGGGAAGAAAACCATCGCCTTTCTTAAACCAAGAGATTGAAAGAGATTTGAGAATGTTTGATTATAAATAATAGGTTAAGAAAGCCTCTAAAGGTGTTTTATGTAGTGGTATCCTAAGGAGTTATTAGGGGAAATGTCAAAAATACCCCAACTTAAACTATAAAAATGATGTTGAAGGGTGCAATTGGACCCCTTAACTCGTATTCACATCGTACGAGTGGTACCCTCTACTCGTATCTTAATAAGAAAGTTGGACACTGCATTATGTCCAACATACGACTCCTTAGCCTAACTCGTAGCATCACCAAATAAGAAGTACCCTTCAAGTTGTACCTTCATCAGAATATCAAGGCTAGATACTGGACAACATACGGATAGACAACATACCCCTTGTATTATGAACATATGACTCATAATCACCAACCCGTAACCATGATAGAAATTCAAACACAAAATACTACACACCCTATGAGTTGGTTCACCTTACTTGTAACCACACCATATGAGTAGTATGGTGAGTGATATGATGACCAAAAATCTGAAGACTCAATAAATTTTCAAGGGACAAAACTAGTGTACTTCAATTCTCTCTCACATAAAACATTCATCGTTAAATGATAGAACAAGGCAGTATAAATATGATTAAACCACCAAATGTCTCTACTCTTACCTTTAAGACAATAAAATAGAACACTAATGAATTCACATTTCTACCATTAACAAAAATAATAAACAATGAAGTTAAGAATCAACACATACCTTGATCATAAATTTTTCAAAATGGGGAATACGAATGGATACATGCACTTCATGTCCTCTTGAGGTTCCCATCTAGCCTTTTCTACCTTATGGTTCCTCTATAGAACTTTTACTGAGGCCACATCCTTGGTCTATAACCGACGAACCTAAAAGTGTAAGATTTTAATCGAGATATCCTCTCAAGATAGGGAATTTGAAATACCAATATCCTTTATAGGCACAACCTACTATGGATTACCAATACATTTTTTTAACTTAAAGACATGGAATATTGGGTGAGTGGAGCTCAAGATAAAAGGAAACTCCAACTCTTATGTGACATTGCCAACCTTTCTTAAAATCATATAAGTACCCACATACTTGGGATTGAGATTCCCTTTTTTCCAAAACTGGAACAATCCCTTTATGAGAGACACCTTAAGGAATACCCTATCCCAAACCTCAAATCCATGTCCCTTCATCTTATGTTGGCATAGGAATTTTGCCGACATTGGATAACCTTAAGCCTATCCTAAATTACCTTTACCTTATCCATAACTTGGTGCACCAAGTACGGGAAAAAAATATCTGCTTTACCAAGCTCAAACCACCCAATAGGAGACCTTCAACCCCTATGATACATCACCTCAAAAGGATCCATACAAATTCTAGAGTAGTGGCTATTATTGTAAGAAAACTCTACAAGAGGTAATTTCTGAACCCAACTCCCACTATAGTCAATTATTCAAGCATAAAGCATATCCTTTGATGTGTGAATATTCCATTCTACTTACCCATTCGACTGTGAGTAAAAATAGTACTCAGACTCACCGTGGTCCCCAAAACTTTCTAAAATAACTGCCAAAAGTGAGATGAAAACTACGTACCACGATATAGAGATAATAGGAATAGGTAACCCATAAAACTTCACAATATCTTGGAGGTAAAACCTTGCATAATCCTCAGTCGAGTAGTTAGTCCTTACTCCTAAAGAATGACCTAACTTTTTCATCCTATCCATGATGACCCAAATTGAATCCAATTAACCCTATGATCAAGTAATGCAAAAAATAAAATCCATGTTGATTACTTCCCACTTTCATTCAGGCAATTTAATCTCTTGATATAATTTTTCAAGACTTAAGTGCTCAACTTTCACTTATTTATACACCATGAACTTGGCCACAAAATTAGGCATATCTCAATTAATATTGTTCTACCAATGTATCCACTTGAGGTCATGACACATTTTTGTC
This sequence comes from Capsicum annuum, assembly GCF_002878395.1. NCBI lineage: Eukaryota > Viridiplantae > Streptophyta > Magnoliopsida > Solanales > Solanaceae > Capsicum > Capsicum annuum. The sequence goes on along the minus strand of NC_061121.1, from coordinate 129,037,622 downwards.
AAACCAAGTTAAACAACATTGATTCGAGACTGAGAAAGATCCACAGGTACTCCGAGATGGAGTACAGAGGGTGATAGGTGTCATGTGTGTCACTTTAAATAACAACATAGATTTGGCTAGAAATAAGTTATAAGAAGTAGGTCACACCTAGTTTTAAGTAGTAGAGAGAAGAAAGGGATGTAGAAGAAGAGCTTATGGAGTGAAAAGAGTTTTCCATGACATTCTTAGAAAGGTTTTTACAATTGAGTTGAGGGAAGCAAAGGTTCACGAGTTCATAAACTTGAAGCGGGGAAGTTTGAGTGTGAAGGAGTACTCACTAAAGTTCACTCAATTAGCAAGGTATGATCCTCCATTGATGGCTAATTATAGGTCCAAAATGATTAAGTTCATATTTGGCATATTTGATAGTGTGGCTAGGGAGTGTAGGACCACCATGTTAATTAAGAAGATGGACCTATCTCAACTTCATGCTCAGCAAATTGAGGAGAAGAAACTTAAAGAGAAAGAGAGAGACTAAGATGGGCAGAACTGGCAGATTTAGCTTTTCTCAGCCAATGTCAAAAGGTGGGAACCATTCATAGTTCTGCCAAAAATTTTCATCCCCAGCTCCATCTTCAATTAGTAATGCCAGTTCATAAGTTCAGGTAGGACAATTGGGATAGAGCGCCAAGCTCTAAGTTCTAGGATAGTATGAATAGTGGTCACACTAATTTGCTTTGGAGGAAGTATGGTAAGAATCATCAGGGTGAGTGTAGAGTTGGTAGTGATAAGAGTTTTGGGTGTGGCAAGTAAGTCTAAAGGATCCGAGAGTATCTAGTGGTTTCTCAGAGGTGAAAGTGTTTATGCCAACAAGGCCAATCCAATTTTTCTTTAGCTCTAGCAGGTCACCCAACTTTGAAGGATTCCACATCCTGTGCCACTAATAGGTAGTGCTAAAATAGGTTGTATACTCTCCAGAATTGGCATAATTAGAGAAGTTCTTCGATTATGGTTATGGGTATGTTAAAAGTCTTTCATCTTCATATTTATGCATTCTTAGATCCCAAAGCTTCAATTTTCTTTGTGACTCCTTACATAGCTGGAGACTCTGGTGTCAGTCCAATGATATTAGTAGAGCTTTTCTCAGTGTCTGCACTAATGGGTTATTCCATTGTAGGCGAATGGGTATATATAAAATGCCCTGTCATAGTATCTTAGAAAGTTACTCCATTTAATCTTGTTGAGTTAGAGATAACTGATTTTAATGTCATTTTTAGCATGGATTAGCTCTAATCATGTTACACCTCAGTCCATTGAAGAAGTATAATTATCCAATTCAAGTTTCCTACTAAGTTAGTTATCAAATTGAGGGGTAGTACTTTTGTGCTTAAAGGTCAGATTATTTCTTATCTTACGGAAAAAAGGATTATATCTAAGGGGTATAGTTACTATCTCGTCCGAGTCAATGAATCAAATTATGAGACTTTGAATCATGAGTTCATTTCAGTAGTAAGGGATTTCCAGATGTATCATGTGAAGATCTTCCTGGGATTTCTCCCAAAAAAAATTGACTTCGAAATAGATTTCCCTCCATATAACCAGGCTATCTCTATTCCACATTACTAAATAGCTCCATCCAATCTTAAGGAATTAAAGGATAATTTAATTAGTAATATCATTTCCCCATTAAGTGCTTTAGTACTATTCGTGCATAAAAAAGACAGTTCTCTTCGGATGTGCATTGACTACCATTAGTTAAACAAAGTCATTATTAAAAAGAAGTATCCTCTCCTCAGAATTGATGACTTGTTCAACCAATTTTAGGGTGGAATTTATTTCTCTATGATATACCTCATATCAGGTAATAATCAGCTTAGAATCATAGAATATGACATTTTAAAGACATCCTTCAGAACTCGGTATAGTCACTTTGAATTTCTCGTTATATATTTTGGATAAAAGAATGCAGCTATAGATTTCATGCACTTTATGAATAGGGTGTTCGAGCAGTACTTGGACATGTTTATCATCATTTTCATTAATGATATCCTTGTTTATTCCCATAGTGGGAATGATTATGTAGGCCATCTGAGAGTTGTATTACAGACCCTTAGAGATCATCAGTTGATCACTTAGTTCAGTAAGTGCAAATTTTGGTTTAGATCAATAGCTTTCCTTAGTCACATAGTTTCTTTTAATGGCATTTGAGTTGATCCTCAAAAGATTAAAGAAGTGAGAAACTAGCCTAGACCCATCTCTCCATTAGATATCAAGAGTTTTGTGGGTTTATATAGCTTTTACAGATAGTTTGTTAAAGGATTTTCTTCTATTTCTTCCCCCATGTCGAGGCTAACCCAAATGAAGGATAAATTTCATGGTCAGATTCCTGCGTGAAGAGTTTTTAGGAGTTGATGACTCGACTCACTTTTACCTCATTCTTGACTTTGCCTGATTGCACAGATAGGGTCATAAAATCTTTTGATTCTTTTATAGTTGGTCTGCGTTGCATTTTGATACAGAAAGATAAGGTCATAGCCTATGCTTCTAGACAGTTTAAATCCCATGAAAAGAATTATCCAATATTTAATCTTGAGTTGGAAGCTATAGTATTCGTCTTGAAAATTTTGAGGCATTATCTTTATAGGGTTCATGTTTATGTGTTCATAGAACACAAGAGCTTACAGTAAGTGTTCACACAGAAAGACCTAAAACTTTTTCAGAGAGAATGGCTTGAATTGTTGAAAGATTATGATATGAGTGGGTTGTATCATCCAAGCAAGGCCAATACCTTTAGTAGAGTGTCTATGGGTAGTGTTTCCCTTGTCAAAGCTTATAAGAAGGAGTTAGCTGGGAGTTTCATCAACTTTCTAGGTTAGAAGTTTGGTTTGTTTATTTAACTAAAGGAAGTATATATGTTCATAATGGATCATAATCTTCATTAATTGCCGAAGTAAAATAATAGTAAGACAAGGATCATAGTTTAACTAAGTTGAAAGAGTCAGTTAAAGATGAGAAGGTAGAGATTTTCTCTGAATAGGACATGGTGTGCTTTATTATCATGGAAGGTTGTACGTTCCGTGTGTTTATGGATTGAGATAGTGAATATTCGCGAAAATGTATAGCGCGCGGTATTCTATTCACCTCAGATCCACCAAGATGTACAGTGATTTACAGAAAATCTATTAGTGTAATAGTATAAAGAAAGATATTGCAGAGTTTGTGGCTAAGTGTTCAATCTATTGATTAGTGGTAAATAAATCACTCAAAAATAATCATCATTCATGCACATTACCATGCTTTGAAAGAATAAGTGAGACATAATTTGTTATTAAATGCACTAATATTCACATTTTGCAGGCACAAAGATGATAAGATAGAAAGATGGGCGTTGGAGCTAAAATAGGAACAAAATGGAGAAAAAATGTACAGTAGAAGATCTAGAGTAGAACATGGCCTCAGTTATCGTATCACGGTCCTCAGACCATAGTCGCGGTCCATTAATATGGTCAAGATACCGCGATCGCATGACGTTGCCCGTGTTTGTGGTAGGCACAATCATAAAAATCTTGTTTGATCATAGCCAATTAGAAAATCAACCCAAGGGAAAGGAAGTAAATGCACACAGCTGTTCCTAAATATTCCCTAAAAAAGACACAACCCTATCTTTCCATCATTAATTCTACAATTCCCAATAATTGAACATTGTTTTAGCTTTTAGTCTCCATACCTGGAGAAAAATATTATATTAATACAAACTATAAAATATTATATTAATTTTCACTGAAGAATACGTTAGAGTAGCTTCCAAGTAAAGGATCACCTAAATCCCATTAAAGATTTGTGTATATTCAAACTTTGAAGTAACATTCAATTAGAATTTCATAGATCTAATCAATGGAGGTTATTGGGTATGTCTTCCTTACTATTTCTATGTGTAGCTAGTTCTTCCTCTTGGGATTATGATAGATTATGGAGAAATTATGTGCGGGATGTGATTTACTAGTTTATGATAGTGGGTGTAATTATTGCTTGACTAAATTGGTTGAAATTTATGGATGAAATCCTCCAATTCCAAAATAGTGTTTGTGGGTGAAAATTCCAAGCTATTGAAAGCTTAGAACATCCTTAAATAAGGGGTATAGGTGAACTTTAGGAACTGACATCATCCTTGAAAGAGAGATGTGGTAACCAAGGCAATAATAGAAAATTTATGAGCATAGTTGGTTAATTTTCACTTAGACATTAGGGTGATTGTGAAGTTGACTATACTTCAGGCACCATCTTAGGAATAGGGGTGTCTAATTGATGTATTTGGTTGTTTTGATTGAAGCACTAATTAGGTACTTGAAAGGTTCAATGAGTGACACCCTTGAGGTTTTGTTGACAAACTAGCCTCGAGGATTTCTAACCTAGCCTACCATAGCACCAATATTTAGTATTTGTATCAAGCCATTACACACCCATGCATCAGTTGTCCCTAGGAATGCATAATCCCAAGACCCATGCCTAATTGTTTAAACCCTTATTATTCGTATCCCTAAATTAATACATGAAAACCACATTAATAAATATTAGTTATGATATTTTCCAAACCCCCCATTTTTTTCTTCTTGTACTCAAGGTTTGTATTTAGCAACTATCCATTGTTTTGAGCTAATTTGATAGCCACTCATATTACTCATCATGGATTCTACCCCTACTCAAAAGTTGGGTAAATATATAACGACGACCTCCTTGCACTTAAATTGATGTGTAAGTTGAGCGTTATTAAACATGACGTCGTTGCCATGGAAAAATATGGTATATTAAGTTAGTTTGGAATTCTAGGTTACTCGATTGACTACAAACTTGTAAATAAGTGTTTGTAATTTTTTGTTGTTTCTTGTGTTATGTAGATTTTTGTTTTTATTTACTTTTCTCTATAGAATCTTGGGACTACTATGATTTTTTTAGTTTGAAGTCCTGTCTGATGATCCATTTCCATATTGTGATGGACCTCATTTTTCAAGGGATTTTGAATATGCTCCCTAGAGAGAGATGAATCACCATCTCGATCCTATTGGAAGTATGGTTGTTATTTATGTGGTGTTTGAGATGGACATTGGAGTGACTGTCCAAATACCCCATCCCCTAATTTTGCTAACCCAAATTCTAGTACTGCTTATGAGTTTGATAGTTTATATAATGCGAATTTGGAAGAACAACATATCGGGTCCAATAGTTTTGAAGAAATGCTTCAAACTATTTTTAAATAGGTAACTACAACGGGGGAGAATGTTCAAGACATACATCAATTCATGGGGGCATGTAAAGACAAGATTGCAAAGATAGAGGAAATAGGCAAGGAATCAAATCTTGTAAATACCATTACCTTGCCCAATTCTCAAGAGGAGGTAAATCAAGAAGAGAAGCCAGGCTATGTGGTCAATGATGCACTTGGTAGTTAAAGGTCATCAGTGATTATTCAACCAACTGAACCAAATATTGTTGAAGATGCCAAAATTGAGGAAATAATCCAAGAGTCAAAAGATAAAACCAAGCAAATCTCTTATGATGACGCTAGGTAATTTTGGGTTGAAGATGCTAATAAGGATGCAGTTCAAGATTTAAGGGATAACCCTTATTCAAACCCCTTCTTAACATTGTGCTTAGAGAATTTGATAAGAATCCATCTACCTGGGCAAATAATAGATTATGGGGCAAAAGATACCTCCGCTACAATTTGGACTTTGTTATTCCATAAGAGTATGCAAACTGCATCATCAATGGCCAAGGAACTCAATTTTTGATGTACAACTAATGGCCTATTGATGTTCCCACCTTCACCCAAGGAGATAAACCAGAAATTTGATGTGAAGTTAGGTAAAAGATTCAAGTCTTCACAGTGGAGAGATAGAAGATTCATCGTCATGTACCCACCTCTATCTAGCTTTACCTAGGAAGATTTGAATCATTTGTCCCTCTACCGCTCAACACATAGTGAGCAAAAACTAGGATGGAGAGTCAAATCTTCTAAGTGAAAACACAAATAATAGAAGGAGGGGAACCTTACCATAGAAGATAGGAAGAAAACCATCTTTCTATGATAGTGTCCCACATCTTTTTATTTATGCACGATAGAGTAGATTTTATTTTAGTTTTAGTGAATGCATAATCCATGAAATGGAGGTGCTATGAAGAGTGTTAATTGAAATTGAAAAATGTAAAGTGTGAAATTATTATATTTTAAACTAAATAAAGGAGTGTAGGGGACCTAAAATTTGGTCTCAAATATCACGGTCGCGGTCTACTTGTCGTGATCGCAATATTTGAGTGTCTGTAATATAGGTACTAGGACCACAATCATTGTCGAATCATCTTAAAAACCATCTAGCTTCAATTTTCCCCTTAAACACCCCTCTTCAAATTCTCTCCAAATTTTAGCTTTGTGTTGAGTGTCCACTTATGCATTCCAATATGTTTGCATCATCTAATTTGGTATGTTGTCTCAACTCCCTCATTTTTATACTTATTAGGTTTGAGACCTATTTTTAGGAAAATTAGTGTTATAATGAATAATCCATGCATGTTTATGATTAAAATTATGGTTAGGTGTTGTAGTTGGTGTACATATCAACCGAAAAGTCTTGAGTACATTAAATATGGTGATTAAAAGGTTGAAATTAATGTGTAGCCACATGTTTGATTAAATGCCCAAATGAATTCCTTATTGATTTCTTAATTTTTGATGGCACGATCAAATATTCTGGTGTTAAGGTACAGGAGCATATCGATTTATAGGTAAAATGGAATTCATTTTGGGTTAAATATTTTGTGTTATGGTCTTGTTGTAGAATATATCAAAGGTGGCCTCAGTTACCGTGATCGCAGTCATCGAGACCAAAATCATGGTTCGATGTTCGCGATCACCTTAACAAAGAGTAGTTCTAACTCTGGCCAAATTTTTTGCACTTCTATTTTTCACCCCAAAACCCATTACAACACTACAAAATAAGTTTATCTAACAAATGTAGTATGGTTTTGGTGTGAGAATCCTACTGATGGTCTAATTTGTGTTTCTTATAGGTACTCATCCACAACACAGGAGACTTTTACAATACCAGATTCATGTCCGCTGAATGCCACAAGATCTATCATGCTAACCTCTTATGGACCAAATAGTTCCTCCAAAGGGGTATTTTCATATATAATATGGAGGAGAAACTCCTAGGATTCCATGCAATACTTACTGCTACTGGGTGGATGTGCTTTGACCTGTACCCCTGCTATGCTGAAGTTAAATGGATGTGTGAGTTCTACGCTAACCTTAGCATAGTCTCTCTCACAAACCCAGTGAAGAAAATTTGGGTAAAGGAAGTAAATTTTAGAGCGGAGCAGATAAATGATATATATGGGCTCCCGAATGCATAGATGGCTCAGTTCCAGGGAAAAGGGTGTGAACTAGGGACCTAGATGGCAAAAATATTATGTCCTAGAAAAAAAGTTACTTGGGTACCACCAAGAGAGGCATTACTATAAATGACTTTGTGATGGAGGCCAGGCTTTTGTACAATGTCATCTTAAGCAGAGTATCATCGTGCACACATATGACTACTATCACAAATGTATGGGCTCAGATGGTTGTTTGTATCATATTTGGCATTAATCTGAGCATGGGGGAAATTGTGATATCAGAGTGGACTCACTTAAAGAATTATGGGGGTACACTTCTTGTTTTTCTTTCCTTTATTACTAATATTTAGGAGGGCAGAAGTGGAGAAATATGTTGTAGATAACAGGGTACACCAAGGCCCCTACATCTTTCCACTTAAATTTTAGGGTAAAGGTGCACCTGGTCATAACAAGAAAAAATGGTTGACTTAGGAACGTCAACCTAGGAGGACACAAATTCTTGTAGACCTTCTTCGTTAAACCCTTTTGATGAGATCTGAGGTGAGATACAGGACATTAGAGATTTTTTGTCCAGAGTTACCTCAGGTATGGAGAGATTTCTCCACTACTTGCAACTTATATTTAGCTCGGTCGTATTTGGAATATAAAAAGAGGAGTACAAGAAGTAGGAAGCAATAGTTGCCAAATTATAGAGAGCCTATTAAGTTTTGGAAAAATCACGTAGGGACTTCAAGGAGTCGTATGAAAAGATTATGAAGAGAGAAGAAGAGAGATAAATTTCACACCAAGATGTAGAAAGTGGTAAAGGGAAATTTTAAAGTACTTTAACCCAAGAAGTGAATGCCTTAACCAAGGATCAAGAGTGATGATAAGGCCCTCGTTGAGTGTTCTGATGCTGTGATGGTAGACATGATGCAGAGTCTGCTGGAGAGAGCATTTCCTGAGACTGATTCAGGAAGTACCCTTTTCTGTTATCGTGCTGTTTATGCAGTGGGGACACTAATAGCTTTTTAGTTTGTGGTGCCTATCCCTAGATATTTATTATTTTGATCTATTATTGTTATGTTTTGTATTGATTTGATGACATTGTGATGGTTTTTATTTTATTTTTGGGATGCTACATTTGGGCATACTGATGGTGCCCACATTTTCATGGATTATTCATGTTTTTTTGATTTTTAGATCTTTCTTTTACTTTAGTTTTATTTTGTTGTTGGTGATACATGACCAACTTTTTCCAATGATAGATAGAGAGACAACATTTTTAAGGGGAAAGCGTCGTGATTGGGTTTCCAGTTTAGATGTAGAAGATTTCTGAGTACGCATGGCATTGAGAATTTGGAACTTAACTCATGCTATTGGAGAAGTATGAGTATCCATATGGTTAGCTTTCCCATATTGAGACAAATGTAATGATAGTGGTTTGTATTGTTTTCATAAGTTAGCAAATTGTGCATGGTGCAAAAGCAAAACAAAAAACTCCCTCCATCAAAAAAAATTTCCCAAATCAAGGGCATGGACATGAGCAACCTTGTAACAAAAACTTTTATAAGTTTGTTACTCCAAAATATTTGGCTTGTACATATTGATGGATACTCTATGTTTGTCTCATATGTGTGGGGCAAATTGAGCCTCCTTTGCGAGTTCATACGCCATATGCGGTGATTTTTTTGATTAAATGTCATGTATACTTGTGTCATCTAGAACTTTCACCATTAGTCTCTCAAGTCTAATGTTGATTGTGTTTGGTTATAGAAATGATCTTAGGCCATCTTTGTGACTTTTGGAAACCCTATTCCGCCTAAAAAGCCTACCCATGCATGAATGATATCCCTAGTCACCTATTTTTTATTTTTATCTCTTTCTTTGGCAAATATCTTACAAATCATTACCCATTAAATTTTTATCCATGATTTGAACCTTACCCTCCTTGAACTTAGAAATGCAACTTGAGGCTAAAAGCCTAAGTTAAGGGTGTGAAGTTTGAAGGAAGAAACTTTCGTCCACGAAGTGTTAGTGAATGCCTATGTGCTTAGTATTGAAACAAATTAATAAGAAAAAGAAAGGACACAACAAAGAAAGGAACTGCATAAAATTTGCAAGAAAATAAAATGAAATAAAATGGGTGAAATAAGGAAGCAATAGTAGGCACTTGTGTAATCAAATGAATAAAAACAAAGGGAAGTGGTACATAGTCAAATGATTGTTCAAATAGAGTAATGTATAAGTTCAAGGAGGGTGTAACCATGTTGTTACTATATGATATGCTAACCTAACCCGAACGTATGCTACAAGATCAATAAAACCTTAGAGATATCTAATATTTTATTTTTATTGTATTGGCGATTGAAAATAGGGGCAAGCCTATGGTATAACACTTGTTAGCATAGAGAGTTCGTGTGAGGGAGAGTGTTTTACACTTAAATTCCTCGTTGAATACTTGGTAGCTTGGTGTGAGAAATATTCCTTCTTATGATGAGGCATATGAACCAGTTGAGGTGGGTGATTTTGTTATCTTCCAAGAAATGAGGCAAGCGGAGTATAGTTTAAGGCTGGTAAAAAGTGAGTCATTTCTCGAGTATTGGTTATTGTTACATTGTTTCCCTTTTAAGTATTTTGCATCCTTAAATATTTTTTTTTATGTTGAGGGGAGAAGTGTGAATATCTTTGTCCATATGCAAAGAGCTACTTGTGGTAGTGACTAAGCTTAAAGTCAAATTGATCATTGGGCCATCTACATTGGGCATAAATGTGTATTGTCTAATAGTAAGAGGAAGTGTTGCTTGAGGATAATAAAATCTTTAAGTTAGGGGTGTTGATGAGTGGTGAATCCAACACTCAATTATACAGCACATTCATGCACATTACCATGCTTTGAATTAACAAGTGAGACTTAATTTGTGATTAAATGCACTAATATTGACATTTTACAGGCAGCCAGATGAAAAGATGAAATGATGTGGATTGGATCTATAAAAAGAACAAAAGGGATAAAAGAAGTGCAGTAGAAGACCTACAACATAACATGGCCTTAATTATAGGGATCAGGGTAATCAGAAGGCGGTCACTGTCCACAAGATAATAAGAATACCGTGATTGCATGGCATTTCTATTGTCATGGTAGGTGGTCATAGAAAAATAGGTGTGATTGGGGACTAGTAGAAAATTAGCCCAAGGGAAAATATGTAAATGCACACAGTTGTTCCTAAATTTCCCTTAAAGAAGACTCAAACCCTATCATTCCATCATTTGTTCTACAATTCCCAATTATTGAACATTTTTCTAGTTCTTCGCCTCTATATTTAGAGAAGAAAATAATGTATTAGTTTTGGGTGAAGAATAAATTAGTGTAGCTTCAAAGAGAAGGATCGGTTAACTTCCTTTAAACATGTATGAATATTAAAAGTTTGAAGTAACATTCACTGTGTCTTTCATAGATCTAATTAGTGGAGGTTATTAGGTATATCTTGCTTACTATTTCTATATGTAACTAGTTGTTCCTCTTTGAATTATACAATTAGGGTCCAGTTATGTATGGGATATGGTTTACTTATGCATTTACTAGTTTGTTGTGATGGGTGTTATTATTGCTTGACTAAATTGTTTGGCATTTATGGGTGAAGGCTTCAAATACCCAAATAGGGTTTGTGGGGGGAAATCCCAAGCTCTTGAAAGCTCAAACTATCCTTGAAGAAAGGTTTTACGTGAAAGAGGGATTTGGGAACCAAGGAAATAATAGGCAATTTATGAGCATAGTTGGCTAATTTTCACTATCTTAGACATAAGGGTGATTGTGAAGTTTACTATACTTAGGGCACCATCATAGAAATAGGGGTGTCTAATTGAGGTATTCGGTGTGTATGATTGAAGCACTCATTAGGTACTCGAAAGGGTCAATGAGTGAGACCCTTGAGGTTTTGTTGACAAACTAGTCTCGAGGATTTCTAAACTAGCTTGCCACATCACAAACATTTAGAATTTTCATCATCCATCATACGCCAGTGCATAAGTTTCCCCGAGGAAAGCGTAATCCCAAGACCCGCGCCTAATTGATTAAACTTTAATTATTTGTAGCGCTGAATTAATACTTGACAACCCCAAAAAGAAATATTAGTTGTGATATTTTCCAAACCCCTCATTTTTTTCTTCTTGTACTCTAGGTTTAAATTTAGCAAGTATCCTTTGTTCCAAGCTAATTTGATTTCCACTGACATTTTTCCTCGTGGATTCGACCCCAGCTCAAAAGTTGGGTAAATATATTGACGATGACCGCCTTGCACTTAAATTGATGTGTAATTTGAGCTTTATAAACTATCATCATGTTAAGGTTGTGTGACAAAGATCTAGTGGTACACTTCAGGAATTTACCATTCCCATTTGGAAGTGGGAGCTGGTGAATATAGATTTTTTGACAGGATTTCCCATACGTGTCATCAACATGATTTATTTATTTATTTTTAGATAGAATGACCAAGTCATCCCAGTTCATGCCAGTTCATACTTTGTTTCAGATATGGATTATGCTAGACGATATCTTAGGGAGTTGGTAAAGTTGAATGGGGTTCCATTGTCTATCATTTCAAATAGGGGTACCTAGTTTACCTCAAATTTTAGAAAGTTTTTCGGAAGGGTCTTGGTACCCAAGTTTATCTCACTATAACTTTTCATCCTAAGACAGATGGTCAAGTAGAGAGGACCATTCTGACTTTAAAGGATATGTTGAGGGCCTGTGTTACTGACATTAAAGGTAGTTAGGAAGACCACTTACCTTTGAATGAGTTTGCCTATAATAATAGTTATAACTCATGTATCCAGATGACTCTATTTGAGGCTCTCTACGGAAAGAGATAGAGTCTCTTATTAGTTGGTTTTATATAGGTAATGCTACTTTGATATGGACAAATTCAATATTTGAGGCAATAGAGAAAGTTTAAGTAATTCTAAGAGGAAGAAGACAACCCAAAGACATCATAAATCTTACCTAGGTGTAAGGAGAAGGGATCTTGAGTTTGAGGTTGATAACTTGGTATATTTGAAAATTTTTCCTATGAAAGGAGTGGAGAGATTTGGAAAGAAGGGGTAGCTCATTCCTCGCTATGTTTGACCATATAGAATATTGAATATTTTTGGGAAGGTAGCTTATAGACTTAAGTTGCCTCCATATTTGACATCATTTTATCTAGTATTCCATGTTTCTTTGTTAAAGAAATTAATTGGTAATTCAGCTTTGGTTTTTCCTTTATAGATTGTGGATATTAAGGATAGCTTTTCCTATGAAGAAGTCCCTGTTGAGATCCTTGATCGTGAGATTTATAGGGTAAAGAATAATGAAGTTTTATTTGTTAATGTTCTATGGAGGAATCAGTCCATAGAGGGAGATACTTCGGACGTAGAAGAAGATATGTGAGACCAGTATCCTCATCTTTTTACCGCAAATTCAGAATCATCTTGAGGTAATGATTTTATTTATGTTAACTCTTTCCTTTTCTCTATTTCAGCTATCAAACTATTATCTTGTCATAGCTTGCATTCATGAAGTTAGTTAAACCTATGTAGTATGTGTCATGTTTCAGACCCAGTTATTTGATCATATTTTATCTTATGAGTGTTCAGTGTAGACTCTGAGTATCCATAGTATCTTAGCATAATTAGTCTCATTTGATGATTAATGGTCTCCAAGGGAAGATATTGTAACACCATAAAAAATTCTAAGCTCAGTTCAGTTGAAGTTGAATGCTTAAGGGGTCTAAGTCTTGAAATTTTCGGTAAGTATTCAGGACATAGTCATTTTTAAGACCCCAAAAGTTTATGGATTTTTTTTTTGGCCTTTCCACCCTCGATATATGGGTTTTTGAGTTAGAACATGTTTAGGTTTATTAAAGGTATATCTTAGGGGAGTTTTGGAATTTTTGTATCGGATTTGTGGTGTGTTTGGATAGTGGGGACAGAGAGCCCTCACAATAGGCTTGTAGTGCATTAGTCATGCCCACTATGATAGGGTCTGCGGTGCAGGGATGGATCTATTGGAGAAAGGGTTACGGTGCGAGGGTTACGCCAACAGGATAAGGGTCGCGATGCATTGGTGTAGTACACCCAACTTTTTGATTAAAGAGATCAAGGGGAAATTGAGTCTCTTTCCCTCAATACTAGTCGTCTATTACATGATTGGGGATATCCATAGGGGAATTATTTTCCCATTTCTCTAAAAATTAGTCATAAAAAACCCTCCTCTTTTCCAAGAACAAAATCCAAGCTCCTTTTCTCTAGAATCCAAGAGTTCAAGCTTCCAAGTTAAGCAATCTTCAATAATTTAGATAATGAGGTATGTAAGGTATTCATCAATGGGTCCCTTTCATCCATTTAGCCCAAAAATCCCCTCTTTGATTAAAATAAGGGTTTTTCGGTCACTATGGAATTTCATATGTTCAAGATTTGTTTAATTCATTTTTGTCCTTTGTAATTTGAATTCAATCCAAGGCCACGTATGATCCCATGAAAAATTAGGTTATTTCATGTTCTAAACTCAATTTCCCATGTTATATTTGAGTGATTTCATGATATAATACCAAATATTGTATTAAAACATTAAATATGTTGTTATCTCTTATTTAACACATTCACATGCTCAAATTTATGCTTCACGCCAATTTGTTTAGATGCATTATGTTTAGGGTCTTTGAACTATGTTTTCCATACCACTATTTTAAGCCTTATTATTGCATTTTTGAAAGAGGGTTATGAACACCCGATACCTATTTGTTAATATATGTTACTATTATAAAGATACAAGTCTGTTAAATAATATTTTCACTATGATATTGAGATTTCCACGTTCATGCTGAGCACTTATCAGTACAACATCATGTGATGTTAGACCCATAATAATACCAATGTCATTTAGTTGGTAGTGGTATTTAGCATAGAGCGAACCTAGGGATGGGGAGTAACTCATCAGTTAGGACTGGGTCCTTAGTAGTAGTCCCTAAGTTCCAGAACTATGTATCCAGCGTAGGATTATGATATGTCACCCGCCAGTTTAAGACTGACACTCTATTAGGGGTCAACTTCCAATTTAGGAATGACTTTCTAAGTCCTTCGAGACTTTAAATTTGTGGATCGACAAAACTAGTGTTGGTACTTGTGACAAAGTACTGATACCTTTCCAACTGGGGTTACAGGTTGGATCCTACTTAGCTCAGATTGGTACATGTCTATTAAATGATAGCACTCATAGTCTCTATCAGCATTCAGTCTATCTTACTCAAGTTTTCTTGACCAATTAATTGGATTTTTAGTTATTTCAGTCAACCGACTTTAGAGATTAAATTTAGTTCATGCCTTACTTGGTCATTGAATTCTTATTTTTATAAGTTTTTGCATTCATGATCAGTTGTTATACGTATTTAAGTTAGTCCTTACCTCACGTACTAGTACATTCAAGGTACGAATAGCATACTTTCCTTTTGTACTATGTTGTCTCATAATATAGGTTTGTAGGCACAGTTTCCCGACCATCCTTATACTATTCAGTAGATCCCCGCATCAACAGTGGTGATTCCTCACTCATCGAGGATGTTTAGTTATTTATATATTTATTTAAATTTAGTTATTTTGGAGTTAGTTAGGGTTTTTTCCCATCAACTCCTTATGATTCTTAGAGGCTTTCAAAGTTAAACAGTCAGTCAGTTTTTAATTTTTATCTGTTATTTTAGATGGACAGTCTAGTTTCCAATGTTTATCAGATACTTTGGACATGTATTTTATATTTTTTCATATTTTATATTTATAATACTTTATTGGTTTATCTTCCGCACAAGTTATTTTACTTTTATTACATTTAATGCTCATAGCAGGTGCCAGATCACAGATTAGCTTGTAATCACTTGTGTCCTTGAGCACCGTGTTGCGACAAGGCTCAACCTTTGGTCCTAACATATATACAAGATGCTAGTATAGTGGAAAGGGACATGAAACATAATAGTTCAAAAACTTATTGCGAAATTGTGTAGCTTGTTCTAACCTAAAGGCACCAATAAGTTATATGGGTCTTCCTCCACCTATTCAAAGGGCACAAGTCCTTGTTAGCCATATGTACCAACTATTGAAAAAACACACCAAGAAGATAGCCTTCAAAAAGTATACTGTGCAAATGAAACATAGTGGTCATATAGACCCCCACCCCGACAAACATGATTTCCAGTTTTAGTCCATCTGAACTAAACCTTAATGGTGAACTACACAATTTCCTTTAAGCCAAAATTTAAATAGTTTGCACATAAACCCAACCATTTACCAAGGAGTCTTTATTAAGGCATTCTGCAATATGGTAATGTCATACAAAAATGCTTGAAAGATAATTCAATTATGCTGAACTAGTCCATATACCTATTATACTCCCATGTTCTATTTAAAATCCAAAATCATTGTCACCAAGGGAATTCCAAAACCATTGTTATCTATTAATCCTTTAATTCAATTAAGCTATGTTAATATTCATATATAAAACAAAGATTGTAAAGTTGGTTGATGTTAATACCATTAGTAAGCTAAAATTTCAACAATTTGGGGAAAACCCATGTTCCCCATTCCAATCAATATCATTAAGCACCAATTCAGTCCATAGAATAATCAATTAAAGCATGAATACTCCATTAAAACACTGGATAAGAAATTCAAGTAATAATAAGAAAAACCCCTCAACCCAATTTCAAACCCATTAATTATAACCCATGAATATTGATTAAGTGAATACCACAATGTATAATTCAAGATAAGGAATGCATAACATTCCTAAAATATAGAATAAATTTAACAAAAATCAAAGTTCAGAGTTTGAATGATGAATTTTCTGTAAATCCTTTAAGCTTTTTTTAGTTGGGAGTTAATGAAGAATGCAATGAATTTTTAACTTTGAAAATAGATGAAAATGGGTCCTTTGTTGTTATAAAGTTATTTAAGGGGTAAAAGGACCAAAATCCCCCAACCCCAAGTGAAAGAAACAAAAACTTAATGAAAAACGCATAGCGCTGTGGCACTCTATTGTCGAGGAGATTTTCCTCTGTGCCAAATTGTACTAATCCTAGATGTTATTTCCTTGATTTACATACATTATGATCGATTTGAGAAATTTCATAGTGTCTATAGGTTATTTATGACTTACTGGAACTGTAGGTTCAGTGATCGATAGTTTGTTTGGATTTTACGTGTCATTTCAATATTTTGGAGCTTTCGTCGGTTAGCATTTTTTCTAACACTAAAAATCCTTCTAGATTTCCTCAGATAAAAATTCCAACATTTCCGTGAACTTTAGAATGTGTATTTTAGGCTAGGCAGATCTTTGGTTTTGGTCCCGACACATACAGGCTCATTTCGAGCTATTTATCAGAAAGTTAAGAAATTTAAAAATTAGGTGTGGAACAACATTTGGTCGACACGACCTCATATGGAAGATATGATTACGCCATTGTGTTTAAAACATAGAACTTTGTTTGGTTGTATAGTTCATTTGCATATATAAGGTTCCAAATAAATCCCGAGGGCTTGACAAAAACTTTAAAATTTTCTTTGTTTAAGCTATCAAGTGGTATGGAAATGATGTCAAACTAAGAGCTGCAATTGTGATACCCTTGACAGGGTAATACTGCAATCTCCATATCCTTGTCACGATTCCAACATAATGTGTGATCTCTATGTTGGTGCATTAGCACAACTTCTGGTCACCACAATGACTTTTGATTACCTAGTTCGGGAATGTAAAGCCCTATTTTCCATATTTTTAGCTCATTCTTCAACCATTTTCTTGAGATTTGAAACCCTAAATGGGTGGTGAATCTTGGTATTAACCTTGTAGATGATTTGGGGAGCTTGGTTATCCATTAATCTTTGATTTCTCTTCAAATTTATTGTAAGTATCCTTCAATTTCTTGATAAAATCTTAGAAATTACGGCTTTGAATTCTTACACTTTAAGGGTTGATTTGAGACCCGAATTGTATTTTTTAGTTCTCAACATTTGATCACAACTTCCTTGTCCTTTAAGGGTCCTCATGACGATTTCAATTTTTGGATGTTATTAGCATGCCCTGAAGACCTATTCATCACCCAAAATCTCACCCGACCCTTAATAGGGAAATATTGGCCTTGTTTTTGTCCTAATAAGGCATAGATAACTATTTCAATAGCATAGAAACATCTTGAGATAGTGGAGTGAAGACAAATATTTTATGGACGATTCAAGGATTTGTAGTTCGACTTTGAGGCAGGATTTTATCTACTCTTATTCATAAGATGATGCATGCTATATGTTTTATATGAACGAGAATTATATGATTTATTATACGTAGAACACCTTGGCTTAGTATTTATTATTTTAGTTTCTGGATAAGATGAAGGATTTGACCCATAAAAAGAAATACTTGTTATATTTCTAAAAATACGATTGTCATCTTCTTAGATTGAGCTAATTTGTATAATGGATATAATATGATACTAGATTTGGGGTGTTGGTTAAGCGTTGGAAGAGTGGTTAGTATGATTAATATTTTTTAGGCTATTGTAGTGATCTTAAAATCATAACTTAGGTGGAATTGACCTAATTGCTCATGTACTAGGTGGAATTCCTATCTTAGAATTTATTACGGCTTATGTACCATCTAAAAGTCAGTATAGATACCTTATCCTAGTATAGGGTAAAATTTGACTAAATATGGAATTTGAGGACTAGAAGTTTGTTCTTTCGGCCCACCATAGGGCAAGATTTGTGTTAGCCCATGTGGACTTATGTTCGCATGTTAGACATAGTTCAGACTATTGAGCCTTTAGTATAAGATTAATTCATTACTTGGGGAATGATGCTGGTTTTACTGGATTATTATTATGGTCTTGTATTTATGATATGACTTTCGGACTTGATTTATGATATGGTCCATCGACATGCTTAATAATATATGCATAGACATAGTTATGATATATGGCCTTTAGTTGTGAGGTTCCTCATAGATGTGAAACGCCTCATTTTTTAGAGATTCTTATTAATATTAAGCCTCCTAGATGTGAGATGCCTTATACGGTTAACTTATGGCCCATAGATATGATATACCTCATAGATTCTATTGATAGCCTATAGAGATGATATGCCTCGTAGTTATGTTGGCTTATATATACGAGATGGCTTAAAAATATGATTTTTGATATGAGTTACAAATAGTTATATGGGGATAACGCCATTAATATAATGTTAAAATAATTTTAGACACATTACTAGGCCTATTGTCGTTTTATGATATTAGACATCTGAGAAATATAAAGAATGCAATGGTGGTTTATAAATATATTGATTCTTATGGTTCAACATATGAATACAGGTGATGGCACGCGTTGATTTAGTATTTTCATGATCTTTCAATTGGTAAATAATATGGTTCCAGTAGGAATATGACTCTGCCACTGTTTTCCCAAATATGGATTAAAGCCCACTCTTTTCCTTAAAAATGGATTTGTTCATAATAATAATTCCCTATATTAATGAATAACTTATGTGTAATGAGATTAATAATGATTTTTTAACTATTCGACCAAGATAGATATCGGTCTATATTTTGATACTACTAATTACTTTGACCGTGAGAGATTCTGATACTTTCTACACTTTAATAACATTACTCCCAAAGTTTGCCCAGGGCAATGAATTTACAGATTTAAACTCTATTTACCCACTTTTTAAGTTTGTGCTCCTATTATATATCGATGTAAATATCTCACCGGTATGAGACTAAAGTAGATGGTGTAATGATGATATAAATTTTTGGTAAACCCGATGATAGATCATAGTATTGATGTTAAATATATGTGTTGATGATTTTTATGATTTGTTTATATACCTAACAAGGTTAGAAGATTATTATAATTATATGCTTATATACCCACAAAGACCGAAGGATTATTATGATGATTTGCTTATACACCCAGCATGGCCGGAGGATAATTATAATGATATGCTTATGTACCTGGTTAGGCCAAGGAATGATTATGATAATATGTTTATATACTCTTTAAGGTCGGCGAATGTTTATGATGATATGCTTATATACCCGGCAAGGTGAAATTTAATTATGATGATATGATTATATACCTGGCAAAGCCGAAGGATTATTATGATATTGATTATTTTCTTGGTTTGAGTCCGAAGGATGACTGTGATATTGATTATCAGTTTTTGCACTCATTCTTGTATGCACATTCATTATAGCTAGTATACTCCTTTATACTATCACTAGTATACGCCTATATCTGTTAGCCTTATGGGGAGTTGCATAGGTATGGGTCATGATTATGCCTCATGTTGTGTTTTATGTTGATTGAGCCTTCTAAGCATGGGGTGGTCGGGGTACCTTAAAGGCTTGGCTAGGTGTTGGTTGTCTGGACTTTCTAATTACTCGTATTTTCATTGATATTGTTATTATTATTGTTCTGGCTAGTTTGTGGTAGATTTTTTCCTTATTTGGGATAGAGATTTGACGTATGATTTAGGATTATCTAGCTTATAGATTCATTATTATTCATGATTTATGTCACAACTCGAGGATACCCCCTAGTCATGATGCGGTGCTTAAAGCCAGCTCAACATTATTATAACTAACATAGTATAATAATGAAATCATGATCTGACTGACTTATTACTTATAAATATGAAACATGAGTAAACACATAGGTATCAGGTGTTCATAGCCCACTGCACTGAATGACACTTTTAACATGATAACATTATTTAAAACATGGGTAGTAAGACATGATATAGAGACCCAAAACATAATACATTTCCTTAAATAAATGAATTACATAAATTTGAACACGGGGATTTGTTAAACTTGGGAGGACAACAAGCTCACATGGTTTAATTCGTAACATAATAATTTGGCATCGTACTGACTTCTCATTACATGGGTGATTGGAACTCAATATATATAAGAGTATAATTCACTTGGGGAAGCTTATTAACATGGCTTGAATTTAAGACTACTAAAGAAACATGGATAAAATTTCATTGTTAACATTGAATTTGTTCATAAAAGATTGTAAAATTCATACTTGAACAAAAAAAGTATTTTAGGACTCAATGAGTAGAAGGAACCCATTGATGAATACTCCACATACCCTAATAACTTGAATTCTTTAAGAAGAAACATTGAATTAGAACCTTGTATCGTTGAAACCTTGAGGAGAAACTTGAATTTTTATTCCTAGGAAAGTCTAGGGATTTTGCTAAAGGAAACTGATAGTAATTGGCAATTTATGACTCTTTTAGGGTTTTAATTCGTCATTTGGATGTTTTGGGTAAGGGGGAATGACCAAAATGACCATTATATTTTAAATTAAGAAAATAGAAAAATACGACCACCGTGTTGCGGAGGTTATCGTGGGGCTAACCACCATGTCATGGAGCTTATTACGAAGGTCCAGCCTCTAGGTTACGGAGGTTATCGTAGGGGATAAATTCCATGACACACCAATATCACAAAGGCTTACTGAATATGATGTCCAAAATCAAGCCAAACCTCTTTCAAAAATTTTGAAACGCTCTCGGATGACCTTTTTAACAAACCTTATCATATTTTGAACCCATTAATCGTTGTTTTGGCCTTTGGATGGCCTAAAATAAAAGTATGACTAGGAGTTAGAAATGAGCCTAGGATCATAGGAGGTTTTACAATATCTCCCCCTTGGGATCATTTATCCTCGAATGAAGCTGTTTATGTTGAGATACAATGAAACCTGAGATCATATACAGAATACTTATGAACTGAATTATAATTAAATAACTGAGTCTATAACATGATACATGGACTAAACTGAATTCATGATTGCATGCAATGACTTGAGGATGGTTATATAACTAAGAGAATAACTTAAGGGAGAACGATTGCCTCAAGATTGATTGGAATTCATGGAGAAAAGATGAGGATACTTGGCTCACATATTTGCTTCTGCTTCCCAAGTAACTCCCTCAATGGACTAATTACACCATTAAACCTTAACCAAAGAAATTTCTTTATTCTTCAAACAATGAATTTAACTAAAGGTCAAGGATCTAAACTGGGAATTCTTCATATTAGATAGTATCTTTCACATTCACAATTTCTAAAGGAACAACAAAAGCTGAGTCACCAATACATATCTTTAGAAAAGAAACATGAAACACCGAATGCACTGATACCAAATCTGGACATAACTCCAACTCAAAAGCTACGTTCCCAAAATGGCTCAAAATTCTATATAGGATAACATAGCGTGGACTGAGTTTCCCCTTCTTACAAAATCTCTTTATTGCTTTCATCGGATAAATCTTTAAATAAATAAAGTCATCAATATCAAACTAAAGATCTCTTCATCTTAAATCTTAATAGGATTTTTGTTGACTCTGGCAATTTTGAGCCTTTTAGGGAACAATTGAACTTTCTCCATCACCTCAAACACTAAATCTGTCCCTATCAAAGAAGTCTCACCTACTTCAAGCAAACCAATAGGAGATTAACATATACTTCCATAGAAAGCCTCAAATGGAGTCATCTAATTACTATAATGATAGCTATTATTATAGGCAAACTAAATGAACGGTAAGAGGTCATCCCAGCTACCTTTAATGGTAATACCACAAGATCTCAGTATGTTTTATAGATTCTGAATGGTCTGGTCTGACTGACCATCTATTTGAGGATGAAAAGTTTTATTGAGATGGACTTTGTTAGCAAGACCATTCTGAAAAGCCATGCAAAAGCGAGAGGTAAATTAGGTTTCTCTATCAAAAATAATTTTTAGTAGAACCCATGAAACTTTATCAACTCCTTGAGATGGACTCTAGAGTAATTCTTGGATGAATATGATTTATTAATTGATAAAAAAACTGGATGGCTATGCCATTCTATCTACAATGACCTAAATCATATCATGTTGACGACGCGTACGAGCCAACCTTATCATAAAATCCATGTTCACCATCTCTCACTTCCAAGTGTGGATTCTAAACACTAGAAGCATACCACTAGACCTCTGGTGCTCAACCATAATGTGTTGATAATTTGAGCATTTATCCAAAAATTCCATAACATCTTTCTTCATATCATCCCACCAATAGATTTCTCGCAACTCCATAGTATATCTTAGTGGATCCCGGGTTAATAGAACATAGAGAACTATGTATATCTGCTAATATTCGCTATCTCAAACCATCAACATATGGAACACATAAACCTCCTTGACAACAAAGCACACCATCTCCCCCTTTGGAGAAAATCTCCATCTTCTAATCTCTAACCGCATCCTTTAACTTTGTCAACCCATGAAGATTCTAAAATATTTTGAACCCATGTACTACCTTCATCTGAATCTACCAACCAAACACATAACCTAGCAAGGTGATGAATCTCACATACTAACTCTTTTTTATCATTCTTAATATGCACAATGTTTTCCAAAGACAATCTACTAAGGGCATCTGCCAATACATTAGCCTTACCCTAGTAATAAAATACAATCATATCATTGTCTTTCAATAATTCAAGACACTACCTCTAACGAAAATTCAGGTCTTTTTGTGTGAACATATTATTTAGACTCTTATGATTTGTAAACACATCAACATGAACCTCATAAAGGTAATACCTAAAAATTTTTAAGGTAAACACCACTGCAGCCAACTCAAGGTCATGGTTGGGCAATTATTCTCATGGGTTTTAAGTAGTATAGAGGCATCAACTATGACCTTATGATATATCAACACAAAACTGAGACCAACTCTAGAAGCATCAAAATAAACTAAAAACACATCTATGCCATTTGGTAAATTCAAGACTAAAGAGAAAGTGAGTTGAGTATTCACCTTCAGAAAACATTTCTTGTAGGGATATGATTGCTCAAATTTGACTTTCTTCTGTGTAAATATAGACATGGTAGAATATATAGAAAAAAAACTTCAACAAATCATCTGTAGAAATAGCTAAATCCAAAAAGCTTCTTATAATGACCTGATTTTCGAGAACTAGAATGTCACACAGTGCTCATGCTCCTGAAGGGCCATGAGCCAACCCTCTACTAATATTTTTACCTAAACACTGCATAATATAGATGATAAATGTGAAAACTATCCACAAGGTCAAAACTTCTAAAAATACTCAAACTAGAAAATTGAATACTGATATATCTATTTGAAAAGCCTCTAAACAGTCGGAGATGTGGAGTTGATGGGAAATGTCCCTAACTAACTCTGTCTACTAAACATAAATAAAATATGATGCAATAATGATAAAAAGATCATCTACAAATAAAAAGAACTCACTGCTATGTCTACTATTGCTGACTGGGACTAAGCTACTAAGGGTACTCTAGATCTCGTGCCTCTAAACCTATGGTGTTAAATAAAATACCATAGTGCAAATGCGTCAGTACGAGAATTTACCGAGTATACAGACAAAGTAAGGCAAATGCAAGGGCTTATGTATGAATAATTACTTAATTGAATAATGATGAGAGTACTAAATGAAAACACCTATATGAATGTACAACCATAACTACAACTATCACTACTATGAATACTTAAACTCGGATACTGCATAATTATCATTTGAACTCACTACTAATAATGAGATACTGAATAGCTGAATCATCTAATGTCGATAACTGAGTAATGGAGTTGAGATCAGTCTTATCTAGCGAGTTATCTCAGAATTTGAGGATACTTAAATATACTTACGTCCATGACTGAATTTTGAGCTCTATACCCTCGACTAACTACATCAGAGATAAAAGCTCTGTAATGGATGATTCTAGAATCTAATATCAATGATAATAAATGATCATGTCTGAATCTGACAACAAGAATACTCAATTGAGACTGAGACTGAGATCAAGCTGATCTGATAGGTGATCTTTAGATCTGATAGCAAGAATACTCAACTGAATAAAAGACTGACATCTAGCCTTTTTGATAGGTGATCTCGGGATTTGATAATGTGATTACTAAACTTAATATGAGACTGAGATCAATTTTATCTGACAGGTGATCTCGTGATCTGATAATGAGATTAGTCACCTGAATATGAGACTAAGATCAAGCTTATCTGACGCGTGATCTCAAGATATGATAATGAAATTACTCAACTTAATATGAAACGAAGATCAAGCCTATCTGATGGGTGATCTCAGGATCTGATAATGAGATTACTCAACAAAGATCAAGCCTATCAGACGGGTAATCTGAAGAACTCATAATGGTATTACTCAACGGAATATGAGACTGAGAACAAGCCTATTAGACAAGTGATCTCAAGAACTCATAATGATATTACTCAACTGAATATGAGACTGAGATTAATCTTATCTAATGGGCGATCTCTAGATATGATACTGAATAACTTTAAATGGGACCAATCCTATCTAATGGGTGGTCTATGAATCAATGGAAATATCTGAGTTTCTTAATGAAATAGATCACTGTATCTAACAGTCTTGATTTCTGAGTTTTTTTTTTTTAAGATTGATTCTGAAACTGCAACTGTGGGAAGTATTTACTTAACCGACATGCCTCGAATCTCAATTGGTGGGGTCCAACCTGTAACCCCAACTGTAAGGGTGTCAATACCATGCCATAGGTAAAGACCTTTATGGTTAAGCCTATTTAACGGGTGCCCCTCGCAAAAAGTCAAGCCTAAGGTAATAAAATAGCCAAGAATAACTTATAGGTGACTAGCCTTTCCTGAAGGGTGACTCCTGCAACCTGCGTTTGCTATATAGTTCTGGAGTTTAGGGATTTCTCCTAATGACTCTGCCTCTATAACGGGGAGCCTCCATCCCTGCCCTCACTCGGTGCTAGCTCCTACTCACAACTAAAAGGCACTTAACTGATTCTTAACTGAACACAAACTAAGATTAATCTGATACTGATAATGTTTCTTAAATGATCTGACTAAGTTAAGCTGAATTTAGTTAGTTTTGTATCTGATGGAATACTACCAAATCTCGTTATCTGACTGAATGACACTGGGCTTTGAATAAATTACTTGATTACTATAGAGGTTAGAACTGAACACTTAAATACTACTAGATCTGATCTAGGTATAGAACTGACGCTAGATTACTAGAGATACTGAGATTATGACGATATAGAGAACACTAAAATTTCTTAATTTCTGTATCTGTTTGAGAATATAGATTTCTATAACTCATTGAGTTTTGAGAATCATGGCTCAAGTAGAATTATCGTGAAAACTGACACGAGCTCTAGAAAATAATTAATTTATCGGGTATAAATACCCCCAGGACTTGATAACATTAAAGTAAAATATAACCATTCTTGAACAATCAAGACCATGGATAATCATTCACCATTACAATCACTAAGGCATCACTTCAAGCATTTAGGAATCCTAAACATATAATAACATAGGGGGACATGCTATTGGATCATACTTCATTCAACAAGGTCTTGCATCAAACACTCGACAGGTATTAAAGTCTTAGCATGTATCAAAGGACACATAATTGGGAAATTTAGTGCTATCATTTCACAATT
Organism: Capsicum annuum; assembly: GCF_002878395.1. Classification (NCBI taxonomy): domain Eukaryota; kingdom Viridiplantae; phylum Streptophyta; class Magnoliopsida; order Solanales; family Solanaceae; genus Capsicum; species Capsicum annuum. The sequence goes on along the minus strand of NC_061121.1, from coordinate 129,011,690 downwards.
CATTCACTAAGGCTTTTCAACAAATACTTAAAATACATGGGCTTGCGCACATTTGGGGATTTCTAGTCAACATGCTATAATGACTCTAATTTTTTCACATAAGCATTTTATCAAACATATAGGGAGCATGCTTTGCTTATTCAACAATTTCTAAATTTAATTGACATAAAAACATCAGTTAAGAAGCAACTTGAAGAGGGTTTATTCTGAACATGACATGAATATCTCATACTAGGGTCAAAGCTTCATAATCTTGTAAACAAACATGAATCACAACCCAATAATAGCATGGACATCAATTTCAACTCACATGAATCATGAAAACTCATAATCATAAAATCTTTGAAATATAGAAAAGGGTTCTTGAGCTTCTTGGATGAAAGGGACCCAATAATCAACATGTGCATACCTTAGAGAAACTCTTTCTTGAAAACTCTTAGAAAGATTCTTGATTTCTTGGTTTCTCTGGATTTTTCTTGAAGAAGAAAGAAAGGTTTAGATTTTTTAGAAACCCTAATTTTTAATGTTAAAGATGAGAAATAGAGTTGTGTGCCTTGATCTAATATAAATAGGGGCTGAAAAGTGAAAAATAGACCAAAGAGCCCTTTTAAAAATTAGTTAAAAAAATGTTAAACGGTGTCTCAACGGTCGAAGTGATGGTCTATCTCTTAGTATGACGGTTCGTCGGATCATCCATCGTACAACAGTCAGAAAAAGAACACACTACCATGATGCGATGGTCTCAGCGATGGTCGATAACCAACCCAATGGCCTGTCAGAGCATATAGCGCACATTGGCCAGGATTGGGTCACGCTGCCTCAGTAAGATGGTTCAGCGATAGTCTGTTGTAGCCTCAACGGTCCATTGTCTTGGCTGTCACACTAGCCATGACTACATTGGTTGTGATGGTATGGGCAAAGGTCCATCACAAGCTCGACGGTCCATCAATTCGACCATCACACTTGGCCGGTTTCAACTATTTTCAGTAAAACGGCCATAACTTTCTCGTCCAATGTCAGATTTTGATGAAATTTGTATTGATTGAAAGCTATTCAATGCTCTACATGATAAAAAATCAATATTAGGGAAATTCTACATGGTTCAAAATATTTATCACTTGGAAAGACACCTCTCAAATTTTTTGGACTGGATTTATGCTTCACTAGACACGCTCTAAGGCTCAGACTATGAAACAAATTTGTGGGGTCTTAAACTCCTAATATTTGATAGAGATTTGGTCGTATGTCAATTTTTTTTACAATTTTTGTCTTTTGAGGATTATCTCAAATTCAATCACCAAAAATAATGTGGACAATGAAGGTTACTAATCTCAATCAAAATTCACACTTAATGAACATAGTGAGTAATTGGTGATCCTTAAGGGTTTGCAATACAATCCTCAAATGGTTTGCATAATATCTTTCACTTTGAGAATATATGAGGATGTCATCTATGAAAACTATAACGAACATGTCTAAGTACAACTTGAACACCCTATTCATCGAGTCCTTGAAAGTTAAGTGGAATTCATTAGTCGAAATCACATAACTAGGAATTCAAAGTGATCATACCGAGTTCTGAATGCTATCTTAAAGATGTCACAATCTTTGACTCTAATTTAATGATAAATGGATCAGAGGTCTATCATATAGAAATAGCTTGACCCTAAATTTTGTCAAATAAGTCATCAATTCTAAGGGGAGAATACTTATTCTTAATTATGACATTGTTCAACTGACGGTAGTCAATGCACATTTGAAGGGAACCATCTTTCTTGCGCACAAATAGAACTAGAAAACCTCATGGAGAAACAATAGGCCAAATAAAATCCTTATCTAAGAGAACTTTTAACTGTTCCTTCAATTAATTGTGCCCAGCTAGAGCCATTCTATATGGTGGAATTGCGTTACTTTGGGTATATGGAAGGAGATCTATTCCGAAGTTAATTTCCCTTTTGGGAAAAACTCTGAGATGATCTTCAGGGAACACTTTTTGGAATTTATTCTCTAATGAAATTGACTAAAGAATCTAAGTTTTAGAATTTATGTCCTTGACTTAGACGAGGTGATAAATACTTCCCTTGGATATAATTTTTCTTGCCTTAAGAGAGGAAACAAACTACACCATAGGAAATAAAGTACTACCCCTCAATTAAATCATAGGCTCATTAGGAAATTAGAAATGAACAATACTATTGCTACAATTGATTGAGGCATAGCATGAGCTAAGACAATCCATACTGAGAATGATATCAAAATCAGTCATCTAAATCCATAAGAAAAACTTAACTAACTCTTTAAGACAATGAGATTGGGGAAGTTCTATAATATATCAATACTGACATAGAAGTCTACGTATATATAAGGAGTCACAAAGAAAAGGTTCTTCTAGTGCATTAAGATAAAGATGGTAGACCTGTAACGTACCTGTAACCGTATCAGGAGAAATCTCCCAATTATGTCCAGTCTATAGAGCATAAAGTCTATTCTAGTGTTTCCTACTAGAGGAACTAGAGGTGGCGCCCTACTATGTTAGGTATTGTAAGACCCCATAAAATACTAAATCTTAATTCTGTCCTTTAAACTTGTCAAGGGGTCCCATACTTAGCCTATATTGGCTTTCAAAATTTGACAATCTCATTTTGCCACCTTAACGTCCTTTGATGGTTCATATTTTTATTAGTTCATGATCAGGAAGGTCAATAGGTGTTCACAAATGAGTTTTAGATTTTTTAGAATATGTTTAGATTATGTTCGGAGTCCCAAGAGATTGGACTAACGTGATCATGGTGCGCCGCATCGCTAATCATGTTGGCCAATATTTTTACAGGCTACATGAGCCAACAAATTTAAGGCTCGATGTGATCAAATGCATTGAGTTTCACATTGAAGCCATTAACGCACCGTGTCGCTTGTAGCGTTGGCACCCAATTTTCAGTTATTAAATGTCTGCATTTTTAAGGGTAAAAGGGTCAATTTCTCATCCTTAGATAAACCCAACAACACGTGATTCAGCCATAAGTCCCCCAAAATACAAAGTTTATCTCATGAACAGGCTAGGGTTTTCAATTGAGGATTCAAATTCTATACTCAAATACAAGAATTGCTTCGTAAATCTTTGTAAAATCATGAACTAAGGTATGTCAAGTGTTGATTTATGGATTCCTTTAATCCATGAAGTCCAAGAACTCTCTTTCAAATTAGAAAACATGATATTTATGTTGTGGGTTATTTGAAACCATGTTTATATTGTTGTATGGTTCCTAAGTTGGAATCTTTATGTGTTTTCATTAAACTATATTAGCATGCAAGACGAAATCCATGAATTGAGTTGTTTATAATGTGTAATTTTATGATTTCACCTATGCCTTAAATTGTGCGTGTAGGGTATTTGAAAAAATTGCTAGAACGATAGAATTTAGGTATTATAGCTCAATTGTGACTAAAATAATAAATACACGCTTTACCCTTATGACCAAGACTGACTTCCATGATATTGTGTGCATTATTAGTATTTGATGGATTGTTCATGGGATTAGGTGGATGAAAGTATGACAAGTCTATTTACAATTCCATCCATGTACAATATTATGACAACTATGAGTTTCTTGAAATCCCCAACTTATTGTATTATGAATTGTTGATATTGGTTATGTGTTCACGAAGTGTCAAGTCTTGTTCGTTTCATGCTATCGAGTCCTGGGGGTACTTGTACCCAATAATTTAGATGTGTGCCTAGAGCCAGTGTCATCTTTTATGATACTCCCATTCAAGCCATGATTATTAGAATTCAGTCAGTAACATGACTCAGAAAAACATAGTAATCTCAGTTAGTTATCCGATCTTAGTGTATTTAATCAGTCAATAGAATTTAGTGAACTCGATTAAAATTAAATATATTAAACTATTTGTAATAGTTCGGTTCATTTTAAATTAGTTCAGTGTCTCTTCAGTTGGGAGTAGGATTTAGCACGGAGTAAACCCAAGGATGGGGACTCACTTGTTAGCTAGTAGAGAGTGTGATCCTTAGAAGAAATCTTTGAATTCTAGAACAATGTAGCCAACATATGTTGAGGTGTAACCTACGAGTTAAGGGATTATACACCTTATTTAAGCTTTTGCTACTAGAAGGGGTTGACAGAAGAGCTCCCTGTCAGAGAGGGTTTAGTTACAGCTTGACTTTACCCATGGTACGGTACTGACACCCTTCCATCTAGAGTTACTGGTTTAACCCCACTAATTTAGTTTTGAGGTGTATCTGTTAGATGATTACCTCCCATGGTCTCAGTTTCAGATCCATCTTAGTAATAAAACTTAGTTCAGTGTAGAACTCAGTTAGTTCCATCATAATTAGGACAATCATACATAGTCACCTAGTTAATAGTATATTAATTATACGAAATTCATTTTAGCTGTATTCAGATTTTAGGAATGTCAGATACAGTCAATAAGACAAGTTCTTCATAATTAGAACTGTCAGAAACAGTCATTCCTTTATCAGTAATATGATATCAATTCCTCAATACTCAATAGACATAGTCTTTTAGTATCCCAGTATTAGTACCGAGATATCACTAAATCAATGTTATTAGAATTCATGAGTTAATCTTATCATGATCTTAGATGCGATTATGTATTCATACATGTATTCTAACCTTCATATTATTTAGTCAGTTAGTATTGTTCATGCATATGAGCCATTGCATTCAGCCAACCTCACTTATATACCAGTTCATTCAATTGTACTGACAAATTTATGCTATGGTGTTTTATGCAATAGGTTCAGAAGCACGCACTATAGAGTATCAATAGCATTCTAATTTCAGCAATCAGAGTCAGTAGTGAGTACTCATCATTTGAGGATATTATTTTTTAATTATTTCATTCTTTCAGTACTTAGTTTATTTTGGCAAATTGAGTTAGTTAGGGAATTGTTCTATCAACTCTTTATTCAGACATTTTAGTTTTAGAGGATTTCAGACTACAACGTGTTTAGACAGTAATTTCAGTTGTTTTGATATTGTTATACCATATTTTTAGTTATGTATTAGTATTGAACCTTATGGACTTTCAGTTCATGTTTCCATATGTATGATATAATCATTATTATTCAGGGCTTAGTTACAGATATTAGTTTTGGGTTAGCTTGTGGTCCTTCGGGATTATGAGCACCGTGTAGCATTTTAGGTACAACATTTGGGGTATTACAAACTTGGTTTCAGAGCCTAAGGTTTAACAGTGTCCTAGGAAGTCTAAAAAGCCGCATTATGTAGAGTCTTGTGATGGGTGTATTGTGCACCACACTTATGGACAGGAGGCTATGAGATGTTTTAGGAGTAGTTTCTCATCTCTTAGTATTCATGTCATTCGAGTAAATCCCTTTATCTCTATTATTTACAAAACATACCTCCCAAAAGGGCTAATGAAAGAGAAAAAGGGAATCAGTCAACACCTCAGCCCGTTCTGGCAGATTATATGGATTAGCATATCTCTCATACAGAATTAAAAACTACATTCATGACTTTAGACAATTCAGTCATTGCTCAAAATGACCGACCATATGTTGTTCTGGCCAACCTAGTGGCTAATTTTGTTGTAGCAAGGATTCAGTACTTCACCCAAATAAATCCTCCCCTATTCTCAGATTCTAAGACTAAAGAGAATCCATAGGAGTTCCTCGACCAGGTTTAAAAATTCACAGATATTATGGGAGTGACTTTTAGTGACAGTGAAAAGTTAGCCACCTATCAGCTACAAGATGTAGACCAAACATGGTTTAATCATTGGAAGGTAGATCGGGGTGCAGATATATAGCCCATAAAATGGAAGGATTTTGATATGACTTTCTTAGGTAGATTCTTTCCCCTTTTGTAAAAAGAAGCGAAAGTGTTGTAATTCATCAACCTCAGACAAGGTAGCATTGCATAAAGGAATACCCCCTCAAGTTCACTCAGTTAGCCAGGTACGCTCCTCATGAAGTAGCAGACAGTAGATCTAGAATGAATAAGTTTATGTCTGGGATATCAGGTAGAGTAGTTAAGTAGTGTAGGAATACGATGTTGCTTAAGGAGATGGACATATCTAGGCTTATGGTCCATGCTTAGCATATTGAGGAGCAAAAACTTAAGAAAAACAAGAGGAAAAATTAGAAAGCAAAAACTGGTAGTTATAGTTTTTCTCAGCCAGGGTCGCAAGGTGGTAACTGTTCTTAGCATAGACAGAATTTTTCATCCTCAGTTCCATCTTCAGCTAGTCCACCAGTACCAAAGTTCAGAAATGACCATAGAGATGGGGCACCAGGCACCAAGGCCCAGGGTAGTAAGAGTAGGGGTTTTACTCATCCATTTTTTCAAAAGTGTTGTAAGAATCATAAGGGTATATGTAGAGCTGGTAGTGATGCGTGTTTTGGATTCGGCGAGACAAGTCACAAGGTCAAAGATTGTCCTAGGCCTGGCCCTAAAAGTAAGCACGGTCATCCTTCGACTAAGTCTGGTCACCCGAATCAGTGGGGTGCCAATTCCAGTGCCATTAGTGGGAAACACCCAAATAGAATCTATGAACTTTAGTCCGTACAGGATCAGAAAAGTCCTCCTGATGCAGTAACTTGTATGTTACAGATCCCTCATTTATATGTTTACATTTCTTTCGATTCAGGAGCATCCATTTTCTTTTGTAACTCTTTTCATAGAAGTAAACATTAAGGTCAGACCAAGTGTTAACAAGACCTTTTTCCACTCCCCACCCCATTGAGTCTATCTAACACAGCCCAATGGGTAAACAGGAATAGTACGGTTATGAAATCTCTGAAAGTCAGGACTTCAGATTCTAGTATGTGTAGGAAATCCATAAGGCAATATAATTTTTTAATTTTACCATCATGATACTTATGCATGATATCCATTTCAGTCCGACAAATACAACTTATATCCATGCGCTCTTCATAGAATAGTGTATGTTACAAGTAACACGTATGAGGAGTCCAAGTTCATCCAACGGTGCGGATCATGTTCTACAAATTCAAAAATTCCAAACACAATTCGTAAAGCTCATGACTCATGTACGCATGTCATGCTTTAAGTATGCTTAGCCCACATGATTCATGACTTCACTCCTAGTGTTAAATCAAACTCAGATTATGCCTCGTATACCCACAGTTTAGATCCCTCAGTGAATCTGTAGTATTAATGTTCCATCTCGTAGGCCTTAGTTATAGTGTTAGTTTACTAATAAATATTTAGTAAAGGACTTAGATAGTCCTAAAGAACCATAGCTTTAAGCTATAACGTACTTAGCCATCAAAATTTAGTACTCCCATACCAGTCTAACCCTAAATTATAGAAAACCAATATGCAGTCTCAGTTACAGTCTTAATTATTGTTATAGTATCAATTATCTTCTTAGCTACAATCTCAGTCCCAGTCCTAGTCCAGTAGTCAGATCAGAAACTTAGTGCAGTTTCAAGATTACCCGACCATAGCATATGGCCATCAGTTACATAGTTATTATTATTATAGTACCTTAAATTAGAGAATGTTTTTGAGTCATGATTAGACGGCTCGTCTTGCATTTCTAAGGTAATACAGTTTTCCCTCACTCATGCTCAGTTTCCTTATGTTACCAAGTCAATCATTATTATGTATAATACCCTATAGTCTCAGTCCAGCTATCCAGACTAAGTACAGTTCAATCTTACATGCCCAATATTTAGATATAAGTTATTCAGTTAAGCATATAATGTTAGTATATATTTATGCATTCATGCTCAGTACCAACGTAAATCTTTTCTGTAGTCTCAGTTACAGTGCTTAAGGTCTAATCATTTTATCTTAGCTTAAGATCCCAAATTTCCATCTGTGATTCAGTTCGTAGGTGTCTTGTGCATCGCCCTATTTTTCCTTAGTATCTCAGCAAAATTAGTATATTTTGAGGTACCTACGGTCCCAATGGGGAGATACACGATAATTCCCCGAACTCTCATGACATACAACATGCCATTATCTCTTCTCATAATGAATCTAGTTTGGAGTAAGGGGGAACTTATAAGTTTACCCTAAAACTTTGACCACAGCCATAAGCTGCGTATTCAAGGCACTCAGTTTAGATCATGATATCCAACTCATGTATCACATTCCAGACTCAGTTACGTTCAAATATTTCTGCTCGTGCATGTCAAGTATTTAATTTTAGGCTCATTATAATTTTAAATTTAAGGAAATGGTCTCCCTTAAACTTATCTAGTTTCATGCTCAGATTCCGTGATAAACTTGGTATTAATTACCATTGAATATTCGGTCATGCATTCATGAACTTGTTAACCATGCATCAGATATGAATGTTTAGTATGATACATTCATGTTCAGTATGTACATCAGTTTATCTTTTTTTCCCTCTCAGTTAGTCTAATTCGAGGATGAATGTTCTCAAGAGGGAGATATTGTAAGACCCCATAAATTCCTAAATCTTAATTCAGTCCTTTAATCTTGTCAAGGGGTTCAAGACTTAGAAAATTCTAGCTAGGTTCCCGGACTTAGCCTATAATTGACCTTTGAAAGCTGGAAACCTCATTTCTCCATCTTAAAATTCTTTAATGGTCCGTATTTTTAATAGTTCATGATCAAAAATGTCAATGGGTGTTCCCGGACAAGTTTTGGATTTTTTGGAACACGTTTAGATTATGTTTGGAGTCCCAAAATAATGGACCAATAAGATCATAGCATGCCGTATCACCAATTGCATTATTCAACATTTGTGCAGGCTGCTAGAGCAAAAACTTCTAAGTCTCAATGTGATTATGGCACGATGCTTCAGTATCACTTTGCAGCCATCAATGCCCTGTGTCGCTTATAGCGTCGGCACCCAGTTTTTAGTTATTAAATTCCAGCATTTTTAAGGGCAAAAGGGTCAATTTCCCATCCTTAGATAAACCCAATAACACGTGGTTCAACCATTGTTCACCCAAAATATAGAGTTTCTCTCAATTTTGTCTAAAGAACAAGCCAGGGTTTTCAATTATGGATTCAAATGCAATACTCAAATTCAAAAATCTCTCCGTCAATCTTTGTAAAGTCAGGAACTAAGGTATGTCAAGTGTTTCTTTATGGATTCCTTTAATCCATGAAGTCCAAGAACCCTCTTTCAAATTATAAAACATGATATTTATGATGTGGGTTGTTAGTAACCATGTTTATCTGGTTGTATGATTCTCAAGTTTGAATCTTTATGTGTTTTCATGAAACTACGTTAGCATGCAAGATGAAATCCTTGATATTGTTGTTTATAATGTGTAATTTGATGATTTCACCTATGACCTAAGTTGCGCATGTAGGGTATTTGACAAAATGGCTAGGAGGACAGAAATTGCATATTATAGCTCAATTGTGACTAAAATAATAGATGTATGCTTTACCCTTATGAGCAAGACTGACTTACATGATATTATGTGCATTATCAATATTTGATGGAATGTTCATGGGGTTAGGTTGATGAAAAAATTAAGTATCTATTTGTAATTCCATCCATGTACAACATTATGACAACTATATGTTACATGAAATCCCCAAATTATTGTATTATGAATTATTAATATTGGTTATGTGTTCACGAAGTGCCAAGTCTGGTCAGTTTCATGCTATCGAGTCCTAGAGGTACTTGTACCCAAAAATTTAGCAGTGCACCTATAGACAGTGTCAGTTTTCATGATACTCTCATTCAAGCCATGATCAATAGAATTTAGTTAGTTACATGACTCAGGAGAATTTTATAATCTCAGTCAGTTTTTTGATCTCAGTAGTATTCTACCAGTTAATGAAATTCAGTTAAATTTGTTCAAATTAGCTAAAAGATAATATCAGTAATAGTTCAGTTTAGTTTAAATCAGTTCAGTGTCTCTTCAATTGGGAGTTGGATTCAGCATCGAGTAAATCCATAAATGGGGCCTCACCTGTTAGAAAGTAGAGGGTGTGATCCTTAGAAGCAATCCTTGACTTCTAGAACTACATAGCCAGCATAGGTTGAGATGTACCCTATGATTTTAGGGATTATACATTATATTTGAGTTTTTTCTACTTGAAGGGGTTGACGGAAAAGCACCCTGTCAGAGAGGGTTTACTCAAAGCTTGTCTTTACCAGTGGCATATTACTTATACACTTCAATCTAGGATACAGGTTGGACCCCACCAGTTCTATTTTGGGGCATGTCGGTTAATTGATTACCTCCTATAGTCTTAGTTTCAGATCTATTCTCAGTAATAGAACTCAATTCAGTTCTATGTTCCAGGACTGTCAGATATAATCGCTCAGCTTAGTATAGATCTCTGCTAGTTCCATCAGAATTAGGACTATTAGAAATAGTCACCCAGTTAATATTATATTAATTATATGAAATTCATTTTACCAGTATTTAGACTTCAGGACTGTCAGATACAGTCAATTAGACCAAATCTTTATAGTCAAAACTATCCAAAAAAGTCATTCTTTTATCATCAATATGACATTAGTTCCTCAGTACTAAATAGACTTAGTCTTTCAGTATACCATTATTAGTACCCAGATATCCATAAATCCATGTTATCAGAATTCATGTCAGTGTTATCACGATCTTAGATTAAGTTACGTATTCATGCATTTATTCTCATGTTCATGTTATTCAGTTAGTTAGTATTGTTATTGCATATGAACTATTGCATTCATCGTACCTCACTTGCATACCTGTACACTAAATTATACTGACTCATTTGCGCTATGGTGTTTTATACCATAGGTTTAGAAGAGTGCGCTCCAGAGTATCAGTAGCATTCTAGTTTTAGCAGTCAGAGTGAGCAGTGAGTCCTCATCATCTGAGGATTTTATTATTTTATTCTTTTAGTACTTAGTTTATTTTAGTAGATGGGGTTAGTTGGGGGATTGTCCCATCAACTCATTAATCAAACAGTTCAGTTTTATAGGCTTTCAGACTACAACACATTTAAATAGTTATTTCAGTTGTTTTTTTATTGTGATACCGTATTTTCAGTTATGTATCAGTATTGAACCTTATGGCCTTTCAGTTTATGTTTTTGTATTTATGATATTACCATTATTATTCAGGGTTAAGTTATAGATATCAGTAATGGGTTAAATTGCGGTCCTTTAGGATTATGAGCATCATGTAGCATTCTAGGTACCAGATTTGGGGCGTTACAGGTATCTTGTTGGACTTAATCAAAAGTTAGGTTGACCCTACTAACAAACATATTTTCCCTTATAGCCAACCATTGTGCAATCCTTGATCCTGTGGTCTGGCTTTCCATATCCAAAATAAATATCCCTATTCTCTGCACTTACTCTGATGATTCTTACCATACTTTTTGAAAAGCAGATTTGTATAACCACTGTTTATCCTCCCCTATGACTTAAAGCTTTGCACTCTATCACTGCTATTCTGCCAAACTTAGGCACTGGAGTACTGGCTGAAGACGGGGTCGGAGCTAAATATTTCTAGCATAACTTACAATGATTTCCTTATTCCAACCTTGGATTTGAAAAATAAAAGCTACCTATTCTTGACCTACTATTCTCTTTTTCTCTCTCCTAGATATTCTCTTTCTTAAACTGCAGAGCATGAACCATCAACCTAGAAAGTTCAATCACCTTAATCAATATGGCTATCCTATACTCCTTGAATACATTATTAGATATACGTAACCCAAACATACTCATCCTTGACCTAGAATCAACTATAATAGCTGGAGCATACCTCGCCAATTAAGTGAATTTAAGTAAGTATTGTATCAGTAATGTTACCTTGCTTCAGATTGATGAATTCCTGATCCATAGCTTCTCTCAACACTAGTGGTAAGAACCTATCTAAAATGGTTGTGGCAAACTCTTCCAACTCTATAGGCAATACCTCAATACCACTGTACTACTTAATTATGTATGAGATACTCCCTATAATTTATCGGCAACTAGATCCGCAATCTAAGTGGCAGTAACACCATGATATTTGTCACCTTCTACACACCATCTAAAAACTTTTATATAATTAATTTTTTGAATTAATGGTATTGAGCTATTTGGGATGCATGGGTGTTATTAATTGGAATAGGGGTCATAAATTCCGTAAACTAATGATTTCAAATATTTTTATTGTTATAGCCTGTACCCAATCTTGTGAAACTTGTTTTTAACATGAAGGTATGCATATTAAACAACTTTTGGAATCATTCCATATTATAAAAAGGTTATTGAAACATAATGGTTTTGATTAAATGATATTAGGGGGTCGTGGCACTTCTCCACTTTTATTTAATAAAGAAAGGGAGTTGTTTCCCCAAGTTACTAGAATTATCATGATAATATTAACTTAAAAGTGTAGTTTCTATCATAATACCAATAGTGTATGCCTGATATATATCATGGTTCAATGAATGGGATGCGTGAAAATTATTTTAATTTGGCTTAAAAGGTGTTTTATAGTTGGCTCATGAAAGTGGAGGTCCTAATGACCCAATTACTGGAAACTGCATTTATTGGAGCGACGGCCAAACTTATAGGGTGTTCGAGTCACTCTTGCTTAATGACCGCGTGGTTCAGTCCACCTTGTTACATAATCAGGTGTTTATGTCATACTTGATATATGATTGGTTGGTTTGAGTCCTCCATTGTACATATGCACATATGATTATTTTCTACCTCATGCGGTTACACACACTGGGCCCTTCAGCGGGGAGAGCTGAGCCCATATATCCCATGGGTGCCTTTTTATGATGGATGATCTACATAATCCAGACTAATTTTGTAAAGTCCATGCTAAGCCTTGTTCCTTATCTCTCCATATTATATTTATGTACATGTATATACATATCATTGTGTGCATTGGTTTTGGATGATTTTAAACTATTTATCATGTCATTATATTATCCCTTCCTTGCGTTACATACTAGTGCTCGACCCACTAACCATCTTCAGATATTGTATCCCTACGCAATGTAGAAATCAGTGATACTTCTACTTTTCTTGCATAGCGATAGGATTTTGGGGTTGTCAATAGTCAGCTTTGAAGTGGTGAGCTTCCATCCTCTGAAAGGGTTATCATTTTGAATTCTTGTTTTGTCCAGGTATTAAATTGATTCTATTAGATTTTTTTGGATATTATTGGGAACATGTCCAGACTTAGAATGGTTTTTTCAATTTAGAGGCTTTGTGAATTATTATGCATTTGGATGTTGTTGAAGTTCTTAAATTCTTAAAGGGTTTTAAAATTCATCAGTAGCTAACTGTATTGTGCTCTATTTGGCTAGGCAAATGGGGTGGTCCCTGGTCCTTGCGGACTTGAGAAAATGAAACACCTAGGCTTTGGACACTTAGAAAAATTCCCTTTGTTGAAGCTTCTTGGAAAGGTACGATTCAAGGGTACCAGTCGTACCTTAGGATACGACTTGAAGAACCTTTACACATATGTTAGGGAGAGTAGTGTGGGTTTTAGCCTATCCAAAGTTGTGCGTTAGAGTACGGGTCGTATGTTGTTTAGTCGTGTAATGCTTGAAGTCTTGGCCAAAGCATTCTGATATTGGTACGAGTGGTAGGGTAACAATCCTACCTTAGGGCAAAATTCATGCAAGAGGAGTAATATGTTGGTCAGTTTAGGGGTCCATAGTGAGGTCTAGGATGCGAGTCAGATTACAATTTAATAGGGTGAGTCGTATCTACTAGGTTCACTTTTTAGCTTTTAAACTGAGCGTATTTTGGACTTTCCCCACCCTAAACCCTTATAACCCATGACTTATAACCTTATTTTTCACTTTGTTTTCCATATATACAAATTCAAAAACATTCCAAACACTGTCCATAACTTCTCTCTAGAGATTAAAGCTATGGTTTCAAGAGGTGTCCTCTAGAGGCTTCAGGACCAAGAATCCTTTTGTGAATCATCTTGTATACTGCATTTACTCTTTTCTTATTTTTATTTCTCAAATATCAGTTTATTTAACCATTGTTTATGAATCTTTAATTGATGTTTTTTAAATAAATATTGAGGGTTTTGATGAATAGTGTTGGGTAATGTTTACTCTTTTTAAAACTTGTGTCTATTCTTTTTTTTGGTGATTATTGGCACATATGGGTGCTTATGATTGTGTTTTAACAAGTGGGTCAAGAGTAACCCGAACATTTATGGTTTTAACTTAGGTTTTGGTCATGGTAAAGGTATGCCCTCAAGGTGTTTGTGAAAATACCTACTAGAAATAACTAGTCACATATTGATGGGGATTTGGCCTAAGATATTGACTTAATAAGTTAGAATGATTGGTAAATAACCTTTTAAAGGTCTTCTTATCCTTTTAGTAAGTTAATTGGTGACTTTGGTGGTTGGTTTTATTAAAAAGGGGTTTAAGTCCCTAAGCATGAAATTGAATTTTGTTTGAACTAAAGATTGGGGTAAGACTGCGCTATTGAATGGTTTGATAAAGGTCTTGATGACTACTACTTGACATAAAAATTAGTTGGAACTAAGGCATTGGCCTATTAAGGTGACTAATTGATAAATTGTTCATAAAGACCTTGTGTTCATGGATGGTGTTGAATTGTGGCCTTGATGTCTTTTAATGGCTTAGTTGTTTAAAGTTCGTAAATGTCGAATTAGGTGAATGTGAGTGAATTCACAAAGTTTTAGAGTCCCAATGTCGACTTGTAATGGACACGATGGATTCTGTTTAGAGTCCACTTGCGTAATAAGATGTTTTATAGTTAGCGTCTACTTGTTTGATAAGATTGTGAGTGTTTAAACTCCACTTGTCTAAAGATATGGCTTATGGTTAGAGACCACATATTTAATATGAGGCTTGTGGTTAGACTAAACTTGCATAATAAGACAACTTAGGGTTAGGTTCCTCTTGCTTTATATAACCTACGTGGGTTGAAGCTAAGAGTCCTCTACATCATAGTTCATGATTGGGTGCTTTGAAACCTATGCTATGGCCATGTCATCTCTTGACACTTGATGTATTTAAATATATCTGCATTACTATGTGTATGAATATGGCGGATTATCATGATTTGATTTTGTAATGAATAATGAAACTATTTTATCCCTACCTTTGTGTTACATGCTAGCACTCCATTTGTTAATCGTCTCCAGACATTGTGCCCCTATGCGATACGGGGGCCAAAGCTTCTTATTCTCCACCTATGCACTTAATAGGTATTCGAGTGGATCATGTCAATTTGAATTGGTGAGATCTCATACTTCAAAAGGCATACATTTTATAGTCTTTCTATCTTATGTTATAGACTTGTATCAGAATTGTTTTTGGCTATTGTCGGAGGCATGACCTAACATGTTATAGACATCAGATTTGTAGAGGCTTGAGGATAACTGTGAACTTTAGTAGGATAGATGTTGTATGTTGACATGAATGGAAAGATTACAAATTTTTAAGTTATGTTTATTAGTCTTGTTTTACTATCTTATTATGTATTTGAAGTTTATTCGACGTTTGTGGATTGAACTTAATGATTAGGTTAGGTTAATGGGGTGATTTCCAATCCTTGTTGGGCTTGAGATACCCATATTATAGGGCTTGGTTATGGGCCATGTGAAGTTTGTATTAGAGCCTAGGTTCATGGTTTTTTGGGTGTCCATAAAGCCGTGTCAAATAGAGTCTCTTTTTGGGGTGTGTAGCATGCCACATTTATAAGGGTAAGACTACAAGGAATTTAGGAATGTTTCACTTTGTTGCTGTCATATTTTGAGCCATATATTTTAAGGTCTTCTATCCTTCTAATTTATTTTTGCTCATCTTTCAGATTATGCTACAAGGAAGATCTGAAGTTCCTGCAAACCCTTTCATCCCAACTGGGGATGATGTTGATGGGACTATCTCTACTTATGGAGTCCATAATTGATCTAGGGGTCCAGTACCTGGTGGTCTGGGAGTTCCACCAGTTTTGTTTAGTCCTCCTTTGACTCCTCAAGATGAATTGTTTAATGCTGAGTTTTGTTATTTAATTCATATGATTTCTCAGTTGGTAGCTTCTAAGGATGATCATGGTGCATATTCTACTCGAATTTTTGAGGCTACAAGGGTTAGTTTATAAAGTTGTGTTCTCTAACCTTTATCGGTGCTAAGGAGAAGAAAGATCCCTAAGGTTTTATGGATGAGATAGAAAAGGATTTTAGAGTTATGCGTGCCACTTATATTGAAGGGTGGAGCTTGAATCCTATTAGTTGAAGGACGCGGCGTATAAATAATACAAGGAGTCAGACGGACAAGGGGTGATATTAATGAGTTATCTTTATGGGAGGATTTCACTAATACTTTTCTGGATTACTTAATTCCTCTAGAGCTGAGGAAAGCCAAGGAGAAGGAGTTTGTTAATCTTAAGCAAGGAAAAATGTTTGTCAAGCAGTATGTCATGAAGTTTTACAAATTGTCTAGGTATGCTTCGGAGATTATGTCATATATGAGGGCACAGATTAGGATGTTTGCCTCAGAACTATCTCATGAGTTGGTCATTGAAACCAAAGCATCTTTGTTAATTATAGATATGGGTATCTAAAGATTGGTTTTTTATATTCAACAAGTGCAAGACGATAAAAAGAAATATATTGAGTTTAGCAAAAGTCAAGGAAAGAGATTTAGACCTTCTGAGCAAGGTTGTAGAGATGGTGGTAGGTGTATAAAAATAATGTGGGGGAGTTAAGGTTTTTTCTCCTCGGCTAGTGCTCATACCTAAAGCCATCAAGTTATTATTGGTCTCACTTTGATGGTGGTTTTTGGGCATAGGGTGTCCATTCAAAGACTATTGGGGCTCAGTCGACTCCCTCTTACCATCTTGTACAATTTATGGGTAGCATCATCATGGCTAATGTGAGAAGGGGAGGAACAAATGTTTTTTATGCAGGAAAATTGGGCACATATAATTAGAGTACCCCTTTTTAGTGGCTTTATGGGCCACTAAGCCTCCTATTGCTACTTGTTCTACTCTTGTACTGAAGAGTGCTACTTCTGCTTTGGTTTATGGTAATTGATCTATCCAAAATATCCTATATGCACTTTCTTGTAATGCCCCAAATCTGGTACCCAAAATGCTACACGGTGCTCATGAGCCCAAACGACCATAAGCTAACCTATGACTGATATCTGTAACTAAGAACTGAACAATATTCTATAAATATGCCTAGTATAAGCTCTAAGGCCATAAGGTTCAAAACTAAACTAATACTGTAGATAAAACAATGTCTGCAATGGTGTAAACCAATACCCAAAACCAAAAACAATTACATAAAACAAGCTGTAGTCTGAAAACCTATAAAATGTCTAAAAACTATAGAATTATTGGGACATGTCCCCAACTAACTCTGAACTACTGAAAGAATAAAATAATAAAATAATCATGCTACCTTCAAATGATGAGGACTCACGTTAGTTTGGCTGCTGAACGTTTGATCTACTAAGGATGCTTGGGATCTCATGCTTCTAAACCTATGGTATAAAAAACCATAGCACAAATGCATAAGTATGATTGAATGTACTGGTATGAAAGTGAGGTAGGCTGAGTGCATGGGGTTCATATGAATGAACAATACTAACGGACCGAATAACATGAATGTATGAATACATGCATGAATACCTAAACTATAACTGAGATCATACTGACATTGGGTACTGAGTTTTGAGTACTGAGTTGTTGACATCTGAGTTTACTAGTTTGAATAATTGAGTCTACTGAATACTGAGGGACTAATGTTGTATTACAGATAAAGGACTAACTATTTCTGACAGTTCTGATTATGAAGAATTAGTCTGATTGACTGTATCTGATATTCCTCAAATCTGCATACCGGTAACATAAATTTTGTATAATTAATATACTATTAACTGGGTGACTGTTTCTGACATTTCTTGCTCTGATGGAACTAGTTGAGTTCCATACTGAGCTGAGCGACTGTATTTGACAGTCCTAATATCCGTAGAAATAAATTGAGATCTATTGCTGAGAGTGAATTTGAAACTGAGACTATGGAAGGTAATCATCTAACCGACATGCCCCAAATAAAGCAATATAGGTGAGTTGGGGTCCAACATGCAACCCTAATTAGAAGGTTGTCAATACGGCGCCATTAGTAAGGACAAGCTATGAGTGATCCCTCATACCACAAGTACATAAAGAAGAACGGTGGGACCCTCATATAACATGTTAAGTCACCTCATCTACCCTCAAAATAGCAGGTTTGATATCTCAACCTATGCTAGCTACATAGTTCTGGAGCACAAGGACTGCCTTTAAAAATCACACCTTCTAACAATAGGTGAGTTCCCATCCTTGGGTTCACTCGGTGCTGAATCCTACTCCTATCTGCATAGACACTGAAAATGATTAACTGAACTGAATTGGACTGAGTTCCTTAGGTTCCGTGACTGATGGAATACTACTAAATTCTATCAACTGACAGAATGCTACTGAGTTCTGCTAGCTTATTGAGTTACTTAGATCTGAACTGAATACTACTGAGATCTAATAACTAAGTGAAAATACAGAGATTATAAAGATTAATGAGATTACTAGACTGCTACTGAATTTACTGGATTTTCCTAACTCATATGACTGACTAGGTTTTATTCATCATGGATTGACTGTTAGTATCGTGAAAATTGACACCGGCTCTAGGCAGATAGCTAAATTTTTGGGTATGAGTACCCCCAAGACTCGATAACATAATAACTAAATCATGGCACAAGCTTAAAAGCTCAACGGTGGATACATGTGTATTATTCATTCACTTAGACATTTCAACAACCACTTGAGATAAATTACTTATACATGAATAGGGAATACGTATTGGCATACTATAACATGGCATTCTTTCATTCTCATAAAAAATTTGCCAAACACTTGCATGATACAACTTGCACATAACTAGCATGGATTGATTTTTTTCACTTATTAACTCACATGAACAATTCATCAAACACTTGGTGAGCATAACGTATGCACATAACCTTATACAATAAATAGGCATCATATTTCATATTCCCATTGACAAATTTCAAGGGTTTAACATGGTTTCACATGATACTACACATATATCACAATACTTCACATAGATATTGCAATTAAATCATGAACTAGAGAACCCATTAACATAATAGTCATGAACAGAATCTAACTAAATCTTGAAATTCATCAAAAACATTATCTTGAGTTTTTGAAAAGGTTTCTTAGACTCCAAGGGTGGAACAAATCCTTGGATGAATACTTGACATACCTTTGTTGGTGAATTCTTGAAGGTTGATTATGGAATTCATTGGATATTGAGTCTTGAATTTATATACCTAGGGTTTTATTCTTGAGGATTTTGTTAATAATGAATAGGATTAGCCAAAAGTTGGCTATATTTCAAGTTAGAGGGCTGAAGGCCATGGGAAAAGACTGAATCAACCCTGAGGATGCGCTTTTTAAGTGACTGGGAACTGGGCACTGACTCTACTAGCGACGCGGTGCATCATAGCATCAACGCGATAGTTAATACGTTGTGCCATCATAGCATCGAGCCTTAGTACTTTGACTCTAGTAACCTGCAACAATATCAACCAATCCGATTGGTGATGCGGCATGCCAAGATCGCGTTGGTCCACTATTTTGGGCTTCCAAACATGGTCTACATATGGTTTGGAAAATTTAAAACCTGTCTGAAACCACCTATAGACCTCTCTGATCATGTATTAAGAAAAATATAGACCATTAAAGGACGTTGAGGTGGTGAAATGAGATTTCCATCTTTCGAAGGCCAATAATAGGCTAAGTATGGGAACTTAGTTAGAATCTTCTAAGTATGGGACCCCCTTAACAAGCATAAATAGACTAAATTAAGCTCAGGATTTTATGGGGTCTTACAATATCTCCCCCTTAGGAACATTCATCCTCGAATGAGATTGACTAAGATAGTGGAAATGATAAGCTGAAGTACATGCTGAACATGAACAACCGAAACATGAGTTTACGACTGACATCACTGATTTGCTATGATTTGTTCTTAGCATGAATAACTAATACATTATTTCATAATAGGAATGACTGATAAACTGAATATATTATACTGAACATACATATCTGATGCATAAATACTTGATTGATCTGACACATAAATGCATGACTTAATATACAATGGTAATTGATACAAAGTTTATGATGGAAATCTGATCATGAAACTGTATAAGTTCAAGGGAGACTGTTTCCTCAAATTGAAAATGCTAAAGAGCATGAAATTAATTACTAGATATGCACGAGCAAAAACATATGAATGTAATTGAGTCTAGAACGTGATACATAAGCTGGATATCATGATCTGAATTGAGTACCTCAAATATGTGGCTTACGGATGACATCAGAGTTTGAGGATGAACTCATGAGTATCCCTTATCATAAACTCGACTCATTATGAGAAGAGTAAGTGTCATGTTTAAGTCATGGATGTTCAGGGGAATTATCGTTTGTCTCCCCCTTAGGACACTATGTCCCTTAAAGAATGCTGAACTGACTTTATTAAGATATTGAGGAAAAATAAGGCGATGCAAGAGGCACCTAAAGATTGAATCATGATTAAATACCTGGAATTTAAATGTAAGGAATGATAAATGAACCAAGTAGAACACTTCACTACCTAGTCGGTCCATCTTAGAATGATCATATTCTTGAGATTCTAAATAGTGAGACTAGATGGAAATATGGGAAACCACACCATCTTAACTTGTCTATCTAGCTGTTAAACTTAATTACTGGCTACTTAACTAACTCATACTAGAAACTTCTACTCGACTTGAGCATTCCTATGATGCTCTTTCTGTAGAGTTCTAGTTACTCAAGTGAGAAAGCGAATCTTAGTCTAGCTGAAGCAGGATATCTGAATAGGTGATTGCTATATGGCTACAATTCTTATATTAGGAGGCAAGGCCTAAGAAACATCAGCTAAGATAAAGTGACTAAGCCTTATGCACTACCACTAAGACTATTGAAAAGATTCCCGTGGGTGCTGAGCATTATTGCATAAATATACTAACTTATCTAATTAACTGAATGACTAATAGATGACTACTGGCTCTGTAAGGCAGAATTGTATTTAGCCAGAAAGGCTGGACTTAGACTATTGAGTATTATACATAAAAAGTAATGACTGACTGGCTAATGTGAGGTAACTGAGCATGGATGAGTAAGATACTGTATTACCTTAAGAACACAAAACCGACCATCTAATATAATTCAGAAACATTCTTTAAACTGAGGTACTAAAATATTAATGACTGAATAATTGATGGCCATATTATATGGTCGGGTAATCCTGAAAGTGAACTTCATTTATTATCAGACTGGACTAGGACTGAGACTGAGATTGTAGCTGAGATAGTAATTAAAACTATAACTGTAACTAGGACTATAACAGGGAATAAATGCTGATTCCTTGTAACTAAGGGTTAGACTGGTACTGAAGTACTAAATTTTGAGGGATAAATAACTAATAATTGTAGGCCGTGATTTTGTAGGACTATCTCAGTCCTTTAATGAATATTGATTACTGAATTATGTTGTAATTGAGGGATGAGGGATAGAACATTAACGCTACAGATTCACCGAGGGATCTAAACTAAGGGTATACATGGCATAATCTGAGTTTGACTGAACACGAGGAGTAAAGTGATGAATCGTATGAGCTAAGCATACTATAAAGCATGACATGAGAGCATGATTCATGAGCTGCACGAACTGGCTTTGGAATTTTTGAATTTGTGAAACATGATTCGCAACATTAGATGAACTTGGACTTCTCATAGAGGAACTTGAAACACACACTATTCTATGAAAAACGCATGGATATAAGTTGTATTCGTGGGACTGAAACATAAAGCATGCATAAGTATCGGGAAGGTTGAAGTAGAAAACTTTGAACAGAGGTACGAATGGGTCGGGAATCATCTTCCCTTATTTATCTTCTACACATACTAGCATTACAACTAGAATTTGAAGGATTGACTTTCTGAGATATCATAACTGGACAGTTACTAAATACATATCGATTTTTGTTCGACTAACTTACTGGGGTAGAGACTAGAGAAGGTCCTATTAACATTTGGTTTAACCTTAAAGTTGACTTCTATGAAAGGAGTTACAAAAGAAAAAGAAGATCCTGAATTGGAAGAAATATAAACATGTAAAAATAGATCTGAAACATACAAGTGACTACATTAGGAGAACTTTGCTAATCTTTTCATGACTAAAGTGCATAGAGTCTATTTGGGCATTGCCCACTGATAGCGCTAGAATTGGAACCCTACTGATTCTGCGACTGGACTGAGTTAAAGGAAGACCATGTAGACTTCGTAGGTTGAAATTAGGACAGTCTTAAACCTTCTGACCTGACTCACCACATCTAAAACACATATCACTGTCATCTCTACATATACCCTTATGATGCTTACCATACTCACTACCATGGGCCTTAGAACCTGTACCCCACCTCTATGGTCATTTCTATACTTTAGTACTGGGGCACTAGCTAAAGAGAGAACTAGGATTTAAAACTTCTGACTATGCTTAGAACGGTTACCACCCTGTGACCCTGGCTGAGAAAAACTATAACTACCTCTTTTGGCTGTCTTATTCTCTCTTTCTTTCTACTTAAGTTTTTGCTCTTTAATTGGTTGAGCAATCATGCAATCCTTAACCACTCTACCTGAAACCCCAAACAAAAACTTGCTAATTTAGAATCTATTTTTAGCTACTACATGGAGAGCATACCTTGCTAACTAGGTGAACTTGAGGGCATATTATTTCACACTCATGTTACCTTCTCTAAGATTAATGACCTCTAATACTTTGGATTCTTTCTTCTCGAGGGGAAAGAATCTATCTAGGAAGGCCATAGCTAACTCCTCCCATTCTATGGGCCTTGCATCTATACCCCGGTCTACCTTCTACTACTTAAACCATATATGGGCTATATCTTGTAGCGATAGGCGGCTAACTCTGTACTCTCACTTGAAGTAACTCCCATGATATCTATGACTTTCTAAACCTGGTCGAATAACTCATATAGACCCTCTTCGGACTTAGAACTGGACAATAAGAGAGGATTCATTCAAGTGAAGTCTCGAATCCTTGCTGCAGTTGAATTGGCCACTGGGTTGGCTAAAAAAGCAGCTGGCCAGTCATTTTGAGCTGTGACTGGATTGGCTAGAGTAGTGAATGCAGTCCTAAATTTTGCATGAGAAACATGTTCTTCCAAGGGATCTGCCTGAATGGGCTGAGGTGCTGAATGATAATCGGTTCTCCTTTTTATAGCCCTTTTGGGAGGCACGTTCTGTAAATGAAAGGAAGAGCAGATAAGACTGGGATTTAAATTTGAGCTCCATCTCACTGGCATGACATGAATACCAAAAGAAGGGAACTATTCCTAAAACATCTCATAGCCTTCTACATATAAGTATGTGCACAACACACCCATGTATAAGAAGCTACTAGATGTGGGTTTTCAAACTTCCTAAGATGCTATTGAACCTGGCTCAGATACTAAGTTTGTAACAACCCAAATCTGGTACCCAAAATGATACATGGTGCTCATGACCCCGTACGACCACAAGCTAACCCATGACTAATATCTATAACTAAGAACTTAATATTATTCTATAAATATGTGGAATATAAGATGTAAGAAATAAGGTTAAAAAAATAAATTAATTTGGTATATAAAATAATATCTGTAATAGGGTAAACTAATACCCAAAACTGAAATAAACTGTCTGAAATAAGTTGTAGTCTGAAAGACTCTAAACTGTTTGAAAACTGTAGAGTTGATGGGACATGTCTCCAACTAACTCTGAACTACTGAAATAATAAAGTAATAAAATAATCATGCTATTCTAGAATGATGAGGACTCACGATGAGTCCTGCTGGTGAATGTCTGATCTACTAAAGATACTCGGGAACTCGTGCTTCAAACCTATGGTATAAAACACCATATCATAAATGCATTGTAGAATTGAATATACTGGTATGCAAGTGAAGTCGGCTGAGTGCGTGGGTTTCATATGCATGAACAATACTAATTGACTAGATAACATGAACGTGAGAATATAAGCATTAATAGATAAATTGTAACTAAGTTCACACTGACACTAGGTATTGAGTTCTAAGTACTGAGTTGCTGACATCTGAGTTTAATGTTATGGATATCTAATTCTACTGAATATTAAGGGACTAATGTTGTACTATAGATAAAGGTCTAACTATTTCTGACAGTTCTAATTATGAAGAACGGGTCTGATTAATTGTATCTTACTGTCCTAAAATCTTAATACTGGTAATATAAATTTTGTATAATTAATATACTATTAACTGGGTGACTTTGTCTGATAGTCCTGGTTCTGATGGAACTAGTTGAGTTCTATACAGAATTGAGTGACTGTGTCTGACAGACCTGATATCTATAAAATTAAACTGAGTTCTATTATTGAAACAAAATCTGAAACTGAGACTATGGAAAGTAATCATCTAACTAACATGCCCTAAATAAAGCAATATAGCTAAGTTGGGGTCCAATCTATAACCTCTATTAGAAGGGTGTCAATACCACGCCACTAGTAAAGACAAGCTCTAAGTGATCCCTCATATAGCAGGTACTCAAATGCGACTGGTGAGACCCTCAAATAATAGGTTAAGTCACCTCATCTATCCTCAAAATAGTAGGTTTGATGTCTCAACCTACACTGGATACGTAGTTCTAGAGTGCAAGGAGTGCCTCTAAGAATCATACCCTCTAATAACCAATGAGTTTTATCCTTAGGATCACTCAGTACTAAATCCTACTACCATCTGAAAAGACACTTAACATGATTAACTGAACTAAACTGGACTGAGTTCCTTGGATTCCATGACTGACAAAATACAACTAAATTTTTTTAACAGATAGAATGCTACTTAGTTTACTAGCTGACTGGGTTACTGAGGTTTGAACTGAATACTATTAAGATTTGAAAGCTAAATATAATTATAGAGATTACTAAGATTACTAAGATTACTAGAATACTACTGAATTTACTGGATTTCCCTGAGTCACATAACTGACTTAGTTCTACTGATCATGGCTTGATTGTGAATATCATAAAAACATAAACTAACTTTAGGTACACAACTAAATTCTCAGGTACAAGTACCCCTAGGATTGTATATAATAATAAGTAAATCATGGCACAAGCATAAAAGATCAACGGTGGATACATGTGTATCATTCATTTATTTAGACATTTCAACAACTACTTGACATGCATTACTTGTACATGAATGGGGAATACGTATTGCCATACTATAACATGGCATTATATTATTCTCATAAACAATTTGTCAAACACTTGCATGATACAAATTGTACATAACTAGCATCGCTTAATTTCTTTTACTTATTAACTCACATGAACAATTCATCAAACACTTGGTGAGCATAACATATGCACATAACCCTATACAACAAATAGGCATCATAATTCACATTCCCATAGATAAATTTTAAGGGTTTAACATGGTTTCACATAATACTACACATATATCACTTTACTTCACATAGATATTGCAATTAAATCATAAACTAGAGAATCCATTAGCATAATAGTCATGAACACAATCAAACTAAATCATGAACTTCATCAAAAATATTATCTTAAGTTTTTGAAAAGGTTTCTTGGACTCCAAGGGTGGAAAAAACCCTTAGATGAACACTTGACATACCTTATTTGGTGAATTCTTTAAGGTTGATAGTGGAATTCCTTAAAAATTAAGATTTGAATTGATAGCCTTAGGGTTTTGTTCTTGAGGATTTTGTGAATAATGAATAGGATTAGCAAAAAGAGGGCTAAATTTTGAGCTATGAGGGCTGAAGAGTACGGGAAAAACACTAATTTAACCTTGAGGACACGACTTTTAAATGACTAATAACTGGGCACCAACGCTTTTAGCATCGTGGCGTATCATGGCATCGACGTGATAGTTGATGTATCACACCATTATCGTGTCGAACCTAAGTACTTTGACCCTGACAACCTGCAATAATATCAACCAATCCGATTGGCGTTGTGGCATGTAGGATCGCATCGGTCCACTATTTTTTGCTTCTAAACGTGTTCTAAAGTGGTCCAAAAAACCTAAAACTTGTTCGGGACCACCTATGGACCTCTCTGATCATGAATTAACAAAAATACTGACTATTAAAGGACATTAAGATACAAAAATAACATTACTAATTTTCAAAGGCCAATAATAGGCTATGTATGGGACCTTAATTAGAACCTTCTAAGTATGGGACCTCCTTAACAAGCATAAATGGATTGAATTAAGCTTAGAATTTTATGGGGTGTTACATTGCTACTCTCCAGTAGTCTGAGGAATCTCCAAATATTATGATCAGTATATTAAGACTTTTCTCTAGTGATGTGTATTATTTGATTGATCCGGGGTCCACTTACTTTTATATGACCCCATTTGTGGTTGTATATTTTTGTTTTGGACCTAAGTGTTAGTTTGTTCCTTTTTTTATTTCTTCCTTGGTAGGAGATTCTTTGGTTGTTAAAAGAGACTATAAGGGGTGTGTGGTACCTATTAGTAGTAGATAAATCTTTGTAGACTAGATAGAGTTAGACATGGTCGATTTGATGTTATTATGGGGATGGATTTGTAGCATTTGTACTATGCTTCCTTAGATAGTCAGACCCATAAGGTATTCTTTAAATTCCTTAATGATCCTATCATTATTCTGGAAGGGGGCTCTTTAGTTCCTAAGTGGAGGTTCATATCCTATCTTTAGGATTGAAAGTTGATTTCTAAAGGGTGTTTGTATCATTTGGTCCTAATTAAAGATTCTAACATGGAAGGTCCTTCTCTAGTATTTGTTCATATGGATAATGAGTTTCTTAAGGTCTTTCTCGATGACCTTCCTAGTATTTCTCCTAATAAGGGTATCGATTTTTGGATTAATCATGTTTCAAACACTCATCTAATTTTTGTCCCTTTTCATAGAATAGCTCCCATGGAATTGAAAGAACTTGAGGAGAAACTCAAGGATCCCATAGATAAACATTTTATTCATCCTAATGTGCCTTCTTAGGGTACACCCATGTTATTTGTCTATAAGAATGATTGTTCCCTTTGAATGTACATTGACTATCATTAGTTGAATAAGGTAACCATAAAGAATAATTATCCTCTTCCTAGGATCGAGAATTTGTTTGATCATCTTCAGGTATGAAGTGTTTCTCTAAGATTGATCATAGGTCGTGTTATCATTAGCTTGTGATTAGGGGAGAGGATATCCATAAGACTACCTTCAAGACCCGGTATAGTATATATGAGTTACTAGTTATGTATATTTGGTTGACCAATGTCCCTGTGACATTATGTATTTGATGAATATGGTCTTTCATCCATTTTTTCATTTGTTTGTCATTGCCTTCATTATTGACCTCTTGGTTTATTCTAAGAGTGAGGCAGATCCTATTCATCACCTCTATGTAGTGTTAAAAACCTTGAATGATAATCATTTATATGCCAAGATCTTAAAGTGTGAGTTTTTATTAAAAGTTATGATTTTTCTTTGTTGTGTTATCTCTTGTGAAAGGATCATTATGGATTCACAAAAGGTTGTGGCAGTTAAGAAATGGCCTAGACTTGTGACTCCAACCAATATTCAGAGCTTCTTGGGTTTAGCTTGTTACTATATTAGATTTGTAGAGTGTTTTTCGATGATAACTTTCCCATTGACTAAGTTTACCGAAAAAAGGTCAATTTTTTGTAGTCAGAGGTGTGTGAGCGTAGTTTTGATATGTTATAAGATAAATTGACTTCAACTCTAGTTTTGACCTTGCCCGAGGGTAATGATGATTTTTTATTATACTGTTATACTTCTCATATTAGTCTTTGTTCTGTATTAATGAAACATTTTAGGGTGGTGATATATGTTTCTAGGTAGTTAAAGGTTCATGAGAAGAACTATCCTATTCATGACTTCGAGTTTTTAGCCATAGTATTTGCATTGCAGATTTGGTGTCACTATCTCTATAGGGTTCATATCGACATCTTTTTTTAATCATAAGAGCCATTAGTAAGTGTTTACTTAGAAGGAATTAAATCTCAAACAAAAGAGATAACTAGAGTTTTTAAAGGACTACGATATGAGACTTTATTACCATTAAGGTAAAGCTTATGTATTTGTTAATTCTCTTAGCAGGTTATCCATGCAGAGTTTAGCTCATGTGGATGAGGATAAGCAGGTGTCGGTTAAAGACATCCATCATTTTTCTAATTTTGGAGCTCATCTCAAGGACTTTGTAGATGGTGGTGTATTTACACATCAAGTATCGCAGTCATCTCTTGGTGTTGAGATAAAGTAAAAGAAAATATTGGATCCCTATTTGATGTAGATAAGAGTAATATGGGTTGGCAAAATGTTGTTGATTTTTTGATTGTTAGTTATAAAATCTTGAGCTACCATGGTAGGCTATGTGTTACCAATATCGATGAATTAAGATAAAGGTTATGGTGAAGGCTTATGGGTATCAGTATGCTATGCATCTCAATTCTGACAAGATGTATCATGATATTAAAGAGATTTATTGGTGGGTTAATAAGAAGCGAGATGTTGCTAGCTATGTGGCAAAGTGTACGCTATACCAACAAGAAAAAGTTTAGCATTTAAGACCCAGTGGTTTGTACCACAAGATAGAATTACCTGAATGGAAATGGGAAGTGATTAATATGGATTTCATCATCGGTATTCCCCTATATAAGAATCAATGTGAAATAATTTGGGTTATTATGGATAGAAAGACCAAGTCTTCTCACTTTTCGCCGGTAAGGACTATTTATATAATGGAGGATTATGCTAAGTTGAACTTTGCAGAGATTGTGAAGTTGCATGGTGCTCCAATTTCTATCATTTGGGAATAAAGGTGTGTCTTAGTACCGCTTTCCACCCATAGACGGATCGACAAGCAGAGAGGACAATCCAAACATTGGACGATATTCTCCATGGTTGTGTGATTGATTATGGTAATATTTGGTACCACCATTTTCTTTTGATTGGGTTTGCTGATAATATTTGTTACGACCATCTCCTATGAAGTGGTATGCAGTTGGTGAGGCTAAGTTTTTTGTCCCCAATTTGGTTCACCAAGACTTGTAAAAGGTAAAGGTGATTCATGATAGGTTGAAAGATGCTCAAAGTCGCCCAAAGTCCTATGCAAATATAAGGTGTAGGGGTCTGGAATTTAATAGTGGCAATTAAGTATTCTTGAAGGTGTCTCCCATGAATGGAGTCATGTGGTTTTGCAAGAAAGGGAAGTTCATTCCTTGGTATTTTTGTCTGTATTTTATTTTGAAGAGGGTTGTGAATGTTTCCTATGAATTGGAGTTGACTTCTAGTTTTAGCTTCATCCATATGGTAGTCCATGTGTCTATGTTGTGGAAATGAATATGTGATCCTTCATTGGTTTTTCCCTTTGAGGATGTTGGTGTTTTAGACTCTCTGTACTATGAGGTGGTCCCAGTGAGGTCATGGATTGACTAGTTTATCAAATGTGAAAAAATTGGTGGATTTGATAAAGGTTCTATAGAGGAACATAGAATCTGATGAAGCTACTTAGGAGACGGAAGAGGACATAAAGTTCAAGTATCCGCATTTGTTTTCTGTTATGGAAGCTCATGCATGAGGTATGTTAATCTTCTTAACTTGATTTATGTCTTTGAGTACATAGGTTCAATTCCCTAAACTTTGAATTGAGCAAATATTTTGATAAACTATGGGTTTGAGTCTTAAAGTCAATTGAATGAATTGGTGAGTGATAGTGAGCATCACATGTGTCATATCCTGGTTGTATGTTTTTGTTTTCTATCCAAATTAAAGGGTAGGTTTGATCTGATATAATGTGTTAACTCGTACTTGATCCTTCTTTGTCTATCAGTCGACGATGAACGATCCAAGTGGGTAAAAATTGAAACACCTACGCTTTGGAATCGTAGAAAAATTTCCTTGTTTGAAGCTTCTGGGTAAGGTATAATTCAATGGTACTGGTCATACCTTAGAATACAACTTAGGATCCCCTTACTCATATGTTAGGCAGTGTAGTGGGGGTTACATTTTATCTAAGGTAGGGTTTAGCCTCTCCTAATTTATATGTTAGGGTACGGATAGTGTGTTTCCTAGTCATATGATACTTGAAGTCTTGTCTTAAGCATTTTGATTTGGGTACGGATTGTAGGACACCACTCATACCATAGGGTATGAGTCATGCATGAGGAGTCATATTTAGGTCTGTTTAGGGGTCCACATTGAGTTATAGGGTACGAGTTAGGGTACCACTCAAACCCTAGGGTACGGGTTAATAGGGTGAGTCGTATCATCGTGAGTTCATTTTTAAGCATTTAAACTAGGACATTTTAGACTTTTACCACCCCCTAAACCCTTACTACCCACAACCTATAATCTTATTTGGCCATTCATTCTCCACATGTACTAGTTTAAAAACATTCTAAACACTCCAAATTTTCTCTATAAATATTGAAGCTAGAGTTTCAAGAGGTGTCCTTATAGAGGCTTGAGAACCAGGAATCCTTCCGTGAATCATCTTGCATAAGGAATGTAACTCTTTCCTTATTATTATTTCTGAAATATTATGTTATTTAAACATTGTTTGTGAACCTTTAATGGTGGTTTTAGAAACAAATGTTGAGGGTTTTTATGTATGGTTATGGGTAATGTTTTCTCTTGTTTAAACTTGTATCTATACATATTTTATGTGATGATTGGCACATGTGAGTGCTTATGATTGTGTTTTAACATGTAGGTCATAAGTAACCATAATATTTATGGTGTCCACTTTGTTTTTAGTCATGGTAAATATATGCCCTCAAGGTGTTTGAGAAAATGACTATTAAAAATATCTAGTCATATATTAATGGTGATTTGAACTAAGATAATGGCTTAATGAGTAAGAATGATTGGTGAATGACCTTTTAAAGGGCTTTTGTACCTTTAATGAGTGAATTGGTGACCATAGTGGTTGGTTTGATTAAAAAGGGGTTTGAGACCCTAAGCATGAAATTGAATTATGTTTGAACTAAAACATAGTGTAAGAATGCTAGAGAATTGTTTGTTAAAGGTCTTGATGACAAAAACTAGACTTGAATGGTAGTTGAAACTGACTCATTGTCCTATTAAGGTGATTGATTAATACATGGTTCGTAAAGACCTTATGGTTATGTATGGGTTGAATTGTCGCCTTGATGGCTTGAAATGGCTAAGTAGGTTAATGTCCGTAAATGTTAAATTGAGGGGTTGTGAATGCATGGACAAAAATTTAGAGTCCCAATGTTGAATAGTAATAGACACAATGGCTTATGGTTAGTGTCAACTTTCGTTATAAGATGGTTTATGGTTAGAGACCACTTATTTGATAAAATGTCTTGTGGTTAGATTCCAAATATCTAGAAAGAGGCTTGTGGTTAGAGTTCACTTGCATAATAAGATGACTTAGGTTAGATTCTTCTTACTTGATATAAACTACGTAGGTGAAAGGTAAGAGCCCTTGACCTCACAGTTCATGATTGGGTGCTTTGAAATTTATGCTATGGCCTTTTTATCTCTTGACACTTGATGTATTAACATATATCTACATATCTATATGTATAAATGTGGTGGATTATGTTTGTTTTATTATGTTTTGAATAATAATACTATTTTATCTTTACCCTTGAGTTACGTACTAGTGCTCTAACTACTAACTATCTTCGAATATTGTACCGCTATGTAACAAAGGGACTAGAGCTTCTTTTTCTATTCCTGCGTAGTGTCTGTGTTCGGGAAGATCATGTGTTTACTTTGAAGAGGTGAGCTTTCATACTTCAAAAGATATATATTTCATAGTGTAAGGCTTGGTGTTTGGCTATTGTCAGGGATATGTCCTGACATGTTATAGACATCAGATTTGTAGGGGCTTGAGGATGACTGTGGACTTAGGTAGGTTGTATGTTTTATGTTGACATGAATGGAAAGATAAAACATTTTAAAGTTATGTTTAGTAGTCTCATTTTGCTATCTTATCATATGTTCAGAGTTTATACGATATTAGTTGATTGAATTTGATGGTTATGTTGGGTTAATAGGGTAATGTTTTATCCTTGCTGGGATTGATATGCATATACGATAGGTCTTAAGTTCGATTCTTGTAAAGTTTGAATCAGATCCTAGGTTCATGGTCAGTTGGGTGTCCATAAAATTGTGTTAAGTAGAGTCTCTTTTATTTATGTGTAGTACGACACACTTATAAGTGAGAGACTACAAGGCATACAGGGTTGTTTAAATTTCTTGTCTTACCTTGATCCATAGAGTTTAAGGTCATGGATCTTTCAGATTTCTACTTGCTTGCCTTTCAGATTATGCCTCCAAGAAGATCTGAAGTTTCTACAAACCTTTCCATCCTAACTAGGGACGTTGTTGATGGGACTCGCTCAACTTATAGAGTACATACTCGATCTAGGGGTCCGGTACCTGATAGTCCTGGAGTTCTACCAGTTCCCTTTAGTCGTCCTCTGGTTCCTCAGGCAGAATTGTTGAATGCTTTATTTCAATAGTCGATTCATATAATTGCTTAATTGGTAGTTTCTAAGGCTTAGCATGGTTTATCTTCTACTCTATCTTCTGAGGCCACAAGGGTTGCTAAGTTTATGAGGTAGAGTCCTTCAACCTTTACTGGTATTAAGGTGGAGAAAGATCCCTAAGGTTTTCTATATGAGATGGAAAAGATTTTAAAAGTTCTGTATGTCACTAATATTGAAGGGGTAGAGTTTTCATCCTATAAATTGAACGACATGGCATACCAATGGTACGATGAGTGGGAACAGACAGGGGGTGATGTTAATGAGTAATCTTTTTGGGTTAATTTCACTAATGCTTTACTTGATCACATAATTCCTCTAGAGTTGAGGTAAGCCAAGTAGGGGGAGTTTGTTAATCTTAAGAAAGGAAAAATGTCCAATAAGGAGTATGCCATGAAGTTTCAATAATTTTCTAGGTATGCTTTAGAGATGGTGTCAAATTTGAGGGCTTAAATGAGGAAGTTCACCATAGAATTGTCTCATAAGATGGTGCTTCAGTGATAGGAGGCCTTGTTGAATAATGATATGGATATCTTAAGATTAGTAGTGTATATTCAACAAGTGGAGGAAGAGAAAAAAATAGGTTGAGTTTAGTAGAAGGCTAGGAAAGAGATTTAGACCTATGAACAAAGTTGTAGAGATAGTGGTAGGTTGCCAAGAAAAAAAAGGGAGTTCTGGTTCATTCTCCTCAGCTAGTGATCATCGATATCAATTTTATGGTGCGTTTGGGGCATAGGGTGACCATTCTAAGACTAGTAGGGCTTAGTCGGTTGCCTCCTACCTTTCTTGTAGATTTTATGGTCAATATCTTTAAGGCTAATGTAAGAAGGGGAGGAACGAATGTTTTAGATATGGGAAAATAGGGCAAATGCACAAGTGTGCGCCTCTTTAATGGCTTCTTGGGAAAATAACAACCCTATTGCTACTTTATCTACTCTTGTACTAAAGGGTGCTATTTCTGCTTTTATTTTTGGCACTAAAACTGGTAGGAATCACTTATATACACTTGCTTGCCAGGAGTCTGAGGCATCTCCAGATGTTGTTACAGATATGTTGATACCTTTCTTTGGTTATGTGTATTGTTTGATTGATCTGGGGTCAACTTACTCTTATGTGAACCCATTTGTGGCTATGTATTTTGGTTTTGGTCCTGAGTGTCTATTTCTTTCTTTTTCTATTTCTATCCTAGAAGGAAACTCTGTTGTTAAAAGAGACTATAAGGGGGTGTTGTACCTGTTAGCAGTAGAGAAACTTTGGTCGACTTAATAGAGTTAGACATGGTTGATTTTGATATTATTATGTGGATGAATTAGTTCCATTCATTCTATGGTACCTTTTATTGTCAGACCGTAATGTCATGTTGAAATTCAATAATGAGCCATATATTTTATGGGATGGGGGGTTCTTTAGTACCTAAGGGGAGGTTCATCTGATATACTAAAGCATGAAAGTTGATTTCTAAAGGGTGTTTGTATCATTTGGTCTGAGTTAAAGATTCTAACTCGAAAGGTCCTTCTCATGAATCTATTCATGGTGTTAATAAGTTTCCCGAGGTCTTTTCCAATGACCTTACTGTATTCCTTCCTATAAGGATATTGATCTTTTGATTGATCTTCCAAACACTCATCCAATTTCTATCCCTCTTTATCAAATGGCGCTGGCGGAGTTAAAGGAGCTTAAGGAGCAATTGAAGGATCTCTTAGATAATGGCTTTATTCATCCTAGTGTGTCTCCTTGGGGTTCTCCTATGTTGTTTGTGAATAAGAAAGATGGCTCTTTTCAAATGTATATAGACTCTTTTCATTTGAATAAGGTGACCATCAAAAATTAATATTCTCTTTCTAGGATAGATTATTTGTTTGATTAACTTCAAGGTGCGAAGTGTTTCTATAAGATTGATCTTAGGTCAGGTTATCATCAGCTTAAGATTAAGGAAGTGGATATCCCTAAGACTGCCTTTAAGACTCGGTATGTTCTCTATGAATTCCTAGTTATGTCTTTATGGTTCACCAATTCCCCTGCGATATTCATGGATTTGATGAATAGGGTCTTTAGTTCATTTTTTGACTTATTTGTCATTGTCTTCACTGATGACATCTTTGTCTATTCTATGAGTGAGGAAGATCATGTTGATCACCTCAATGTAGTATTACAAACCTTTAATGATCATTGTTTGAATGCCAAGTTCTCAAAGTAGGAGTTTTGATTGAAGGGTGTGACTTTTATTGGTCATGTTATCTCTAGTAAAGGGATCATGGGGGATCTATAAAAGGTTGTCGCAGTTAAGCAGTTTCCAAGACCTTTGACTCCATTTGATATTCTGAGCTTCTTGGGTCTAGCCGATTACTATATAAGATTTGTGGAGAGTTTTTCAACGATAGCTTCCCCATTGACTCTGTTGACCCAGTAGAAGGTCAACTTCTTTTAGTCAGAGGCATGTGGGGGTAGTTTTGTAAAGTTAAATATAAATTGACTTTGGCTCTAGCTTTGACCATGCCTAATAGTAATGATTGTTTTGTAGTGTATTATGATGCTTCTTGTATTGGTCTTGGTTGTGTATTGATGCAACATTGTAGGGTTGTGGCCTATGCTTCTAGACTGTTGAAGGTTCATGGGAAGAACTACCCAATCATGACTTGGAGTTGTTATCTATAATATTTGCATGAAGATTTGGCTTCACTATCTATATAGGGCTTGTGTCGGCATTTTTTCTGATCATAAGTTCCTTTAATATGTGTTTACTCAGAAAGAATTTAATCACAGACAAAAGAGATGGCTTGATCTTCTAAAGGACTATGATATGATTCTCCATTACCATCAAGGTAAAGCTTATGTTGTTATTGATGCTCTTAGCAGGTTATCCATGGGGAGTTTAGCTCATGTGGATGAGGATAAGTGGAAGTATGTGAAAGACATCCACCATTTTGATAATCTTAGAGTTCTTCTCACAAAATCGAAGGATGGTGGTGTATTTATGCATTAGGTGTTGCAGTCATCTCTTTTTGATGAGATAAAGGAAGAGCAAATGTTGGATCCTAATTTGATAAAGACTAAGAGTATGGCTCAACAAAAGATTGTCAATTCTGGGATTGTTAGTGATGGTCTATTGAGGTACCATGGTAGACTCTATGTTCCCAATGTTGATGGAGTTAGGGAAGGGATTATGGCTGAGGCTCATGGGTCTCTTTATACTATTAATGCCAATTCTAAGAAGATGTATCATAGTCTTGGGGAGTTTTATTTGTGTGTTAATATGAAGCAAGATGTGGCTAGCTATGTGGCCATATATATGGTATTCCAACTAGTGAAAGTTGAGCACTTGAGACTAAGGGGTTTCTGCCAAGAGATAGAATTGCCCAAATGGAAGGGGAAAGTGATTAATATGGATTTTGTCATTAGTCTTTCCCAATATTAGAATCAATATGATTCTATTTAGGTCATTATGGATAAATTACCAAGTTTGCCCACATCTTGATGGAAAGGACTAGTTATTTAATGGAGGATTACGCTAAGTTGAATTTTGCGAAGATTGTGAAGATGCATGGTTCTCTGGTTTCTATCATTTTAGATTGTGGTACTCCATTCTCATTGCATTTTTGGAAGTCATTTCAGAAAAGTTTTGGAACTAAGGTGTGCCTTAGTACCACTTTACACCCGCAGATGGAAGGATTAGTGGAGAGGACTATCCAACCATTGGAATATATGCTCCGTGCTTGTGTGATTGATTATGATGGTATTTGGTATGACCATTTTCCTTTGATTGATTTTTCTTAAGACAGTAGTTACCACTCTAGCATTGGTATGGATCATTTAGAGGCATTGTATTATAGAAGATGTCGATCTCCTATCTAGTGGTGTGACGTTGGTGAGGGTAAGTTATTTGGACCCGATTTGCTTCACCAAGCCTTAGAAAAGGTGAAGATGATTCATGATAGGTCGAAAGCCACTTATAGTAATCAAAAGTCTTATCTATATATAAAGCATAAGGATTTGGAGTTTAATTTTGGTGATTGGGTATTCTTAAAGGTATTTCCCATAAAGGGAGTAATACGGTTTGGTACGAAGGGGAACTTGATCCTCTTTTATGTTAGTCCATATTTGATTTTGAAAAAGGTTGGTAATGTTATCTATGAATCAGAGTTTTCCTCTTGATTGAGTTCTATCGGTATTCCACGTGTCCTTGTTGCGGAAATATATAGGTGATCCCTCATTGGTTATTCCGTTGGAGGATGTTGGTGTTTCAGACTCTTTGTACTATGAAGAGGTCCCGATGAGTATCTTGGATCGAAAAGTTTTCCGGTTGCATAAGAAAGAGGTGGCTTTGGTGAAGGTTCTATAGAGGATCAAAAAATTCTGAGGAAGCTTCTAGGGAGGCGGAAGAGGACATGACGTCAAAGTATCTTCACTTGTTTTCCATTTTTGAAGCTCGTGCTTGAGGTATGTTAATTTTCTTAACTTGATTTATTTCTTTGATAGACCATCTGTACAAGTCCCTAATCTTTAAATTGAGAAAATGTTTTGATAGACTATGGATTCAAGTCCTAAAGTCAATTGAATGAATGGTTGATTAATAATGAGCATGGCATGTTTCATATCCTAGTTGTGTGTTTTTGTTTTCTATCATGATTAAAGGATTGTTTTGATGTGAAATGATGTGTTAACTCATACTTTTACTTTCCTTGTCCATCATTCGGGGACAAATGATTCAAGTGGGTGAGAATTGAAACACCTAGTCTTTGGGCCCTTAGAACAATTCCCTTGGATGAAGCTTCTGGACAAGGTACGATAAAAGGGTACCAGTAATAGCCTAGGATAAAACTTAGGTTCCCCTCACTCATATGTTAGGTAGAATAGTAGGGGTTACATTTTGTCTAATGTACGGATTAGCCTCTCCCATATCATATGTAAGAGTATGGGTTGTGTGTTGCCTAGTCATAAAATTCTTGAAGTCTTGGATAAAGCATTCTGATTTGGGTACGAGTTGTAGGGTACCACATATATATTAGGGTACAAGTCATACATGAGGAGTCATATGTTTGTCAGTTTAGGGGTCCATGGTGAGGTCTAGGCAATGAGTTAGTGTACCACTCGAAGCCTAGGGTACGGGTTAATAGGGTAAGTCGTACCCTACTGGGTTCACTTTTCATCTTTTAAGATGAGGATACTTTAGAATTTTCCCACCCCTAAACCCTATAACCCATGACTTATAACCTTATTTGGCCCTTCATTCGCCGCATATACAAGTTCAAAAAATTCCAAACACTCTCAAAACTTCTCTCTCAAAATTGAATCTAGGGTTTTAAAGGTGTCTTTCTAGAGACTTGAGGACCAAGAATCCTTTCGTGAATTATCTTGTATAAGGCATGTGACTCTTACCTTATTATTATTTCTCAAATATCATGTTATTTAAACATTGTTTATGAATCTTTAATAGTGGTTTTTGAAACAAATGTTGTGGGTTTTAATGTAGAGTGATGGGTAATGCTTACTCTTGTTTAAACTTGTGTCTATACATGTTCTGGGTGATGATTGGCACATGTGGGTACTTATTGGTTGTGGCTTAACAAGTGGGTCACGAGTAACCTTAATTTTCATTATTTTCACTTAGGTTTTGGCCATGGTAAAGGTATGCCCTATAGGTGTTTGTGAAAATGTCTACTAAAAATAATTAGTCACAATTTGATAGTGATTGAACTAAGATGATATCTTAATGAGTAAGAATGATTGGTAAATGACTTTGTAACGTCATTGTTGGCCATTTGATTGGTGACCATGATGGTTGGTTTGATTAAAAAGGTGTTTGAGTCACTAATCATGAAATTGAATTTTATTTGAACTAAAGCTTGGAGTAAGAACAATAATGAATAGTATGATAAAGGTCTTGATGACCACAACTTGACTTTAATGGTAGTAGAAACTAAGGCATTTGCTTATTAAGGTGACTGATTGATAAATGGTTGATAAAGTCTTTGTGGTCATGTAAGGTGTTGAATTGTGGCCTTAGTGGATTGAAATGGCTAAGTAGGTTAAAGTCAATAAATGGTGAAGTGAGTGGATGTGAATGCATGGACCAAGTATTAGAGTCCCCATTTCGACCAGTAATAGAGACGATGATTTATGGTTTGAGGTCACTTGCATAATAAGATGGTTTATTGCCTATTTCTATAATAGGATGGAGAGTGGTTAAAGTCCACTTGTCTAACAAGAGACATGTGGTTAGATTCCATTTCATAAAAAGGCGGCTTAGCTTTAGAGTCCTCTAAGTACGGATATCTGAGCCCAAATGCTCTATCTCATGTATGAGCTCATCTCTCCCCTGGCTTATTTCGATTACCATGGCTGTGAGAACAATCCCTTAGAAACTTATAATATTTGAATTGCTTCTCTTGTTTCATTAGCCATTATTTTTCTGCTTCCCTGTAAACATCACAAACAATAGACTCATTATAATGGGAGTTCAAGGGAGGGAACTAAAGTTGGAAAGTCCTTGTAATTTCTATCCTGATCACCAAATATATTAGTCACCTCCAATTTAGCAGATTAAGTAGATGCACACCACTTGATCCCCTAAATTTTTTGACTAATACTCTATCGGTGGGGTCCTCTGCAAAAAAGCCAAGAATCATCACCATTCGACCACCATCTATCCCAGGTTGGAGATCAAGAAGAGTGATAGAAAAGTAAAACAAACTAAGAAGATTACTGTGTACAAAAAGAAACTTTGTAGAACACAAACAAAAAACTAGAATAAATTTAATCTAGCTAAATAATTAACAAAGAAGTCCCTGACAACAACTCCAAAAATTTGTAGCATCCATATGCACATGCAAATGTATGCAGTTGTAAATCTAATATAGAACTTTAAGTTTGAATATCTTTGACAAAGGTATTTTTCGATTAACGATTTTACTAAATGAGACTGATGCGAATTAAATATTCAAGAAGTAAATCCCAAAATATGTCTTTATATACTAACAAAACTTAAAATAAAAATAAAATAACTAATAAAAAGTTAACCAAGAAAAGAGTGAATTCTTACACAATCGATGGATGAATAGATCAAGGATTGTGATTTCCCAAACAATCCTGTTTAGTATCAATTTCACCTTTTTATTTGGTTATCTAATTATTGATTTTCGGATTCAATTTCATGACTCAATAATGGCCATCCTCTAATCGTCTATTCAAACTAGTCTCACAACTATATCGTCAAGTGCGGATGTGAGAAGCTAATTGAAATGCATTTATTATCTTCCCATTTTGTAACCAAATAAGGTTATGTAGGTATAATTGTATACTAGCTACAAATAAATTCCTTATTTTATAAATTAAGAGATCTTACTCCCTGTTTTCTTTGTTCTAACCATCCGTTCCTTTGGTCAATTCACTTTGTTCTCAAAGATTTATTTTTAACGCCTAAAATATTTAAAATAGTAAAACAAAGAACATAAGAACAACTATAATGATAATTAAATAAATAAAATTAAACGGAACTAAACAATCATTTAATTTTCTACCGTAATCTTAGAAAGAGAAGTTTAACTCCACATTGACATTGAGCGAGCATCCAAATTAAAATGTAAAATTTAATAAATAAGGAGAAGAAAAAATGTAGCAAATATTATCTAGCCTCAACAATGGCTCCTAGCTCTCTCTAGATCAAAAATTATGTAAAAATTATTTTATAATATATTTATAGGTGTAGAAAAAAATTCCAAATAAAATAAGTGAGTCCATAAAGTACAAGAAAAAATTAAGTCGCGCCAGACATCGCAGACAGCTACTGAAAATTAACGCAACTTCAAATTGGAATTCACTGAAAGGGTCACTTTTGAATATTTCAATAAAATTATTCCAATAAACTTTTTTCTTGATTTTTTTCTATAATCATTTCTTTTAATTTATTTATGCTCCAAATTTCTTATTCTTCACACCATTTTA
>NC_061121.1:128959774-128968081 GCF_002878395.1 Capsicum annuum | reverse complement strand
ATGATTTGACTTGGTTTTAAATGATGAAATTATTTTATTCCTCTATCCATGAGTTACTTGGTAAATTTCTAACCACTAACAGTCTTCGAATGCTATATCCTCATATGATGTAGATGCTAGAACTTCTTCTTTTTCTGCGTAGTGGTCATGTGTTTGAGTTTGTTCATTAGTTGACATTAAAGTGGTGAGCTTCCATATTTTTGAAGGTTTCCTTTATTGTCTGAATTTTGTATGTTTCAAACATTATTTATACTTTGATTTTGGGCAATGATCGGGGACAAGTCCCAACTGGATACTCTTTGGATTTGATTAGAGATTTTTTCAGACTACTATTTGTATGGGTGGTGTCGGTAGTGGTATCTGAATTTGCATTAGTACAAGCATTGATGTCAATACTCGTTAGTATTAATTATGGTTGTACTTTGATGTCTTTATATAATTAACCTCCAACTTTGAGGTTGTTGTGTTGACTATCTTAGGTGAATGGGGTGATCTCTGATCTACGTGGGACTTCAAATACCCATCACGACTAGTTGCTAGTTCGAGTTATGATAAACATAGTATATTAGAGCCTAGGTTTTGTGTCATTGTGTTTCTTACAAAGTTGTTTCAAGAAAATTCTCTTATATAGGTATGTAGCGCGCTACACCTATAAGATAGAGGATACAAAACTTTAGGAATGTATGTCTTTCTTATTGTCTTAATTTTGAGATTTACAGTGTAAGGCCCTGGATTCTTCTCATTTCCATTTGCTTATCTTTCAGATCACGCCTCCAAGAAGATTTGCTACTAATGCAAACTCTTTTGTCCAATTTGAGGACTTTTGAGCTCTAGACCCGAGCAATGATCCCTGCATCTGACTGTTCTCATATGGTCTCTCTTGTCCCCACTAATTTAACTTGTGAGGGTGACACTCATGCTCAGTAACCTCCCAGGAAGGTTACTAATGTTGAGTTCTATTACTAAATTAAATTATTGGCTTAGTGGTGATAGCTCAGTCATAATAGTCAGATTCTGCTAATTCTAAAGGTTTGTTTGAGGCCACTAGAGGGGCCTAATAAGAAAGTTTCTTTGGGATTGTATCATGAGTTGATTCTTTAGATTAAGGTTGCCTTGTTGAAAAAGGACATCGAAATCTCTACATTAGTTATATATATGCAGTAGGTCGTAAAGAAAAAAAAGAAATTGGCTAATATTATTGATAGGCAGAGTAAGAAATTCTGGTACTCAGACTAGAGTGGGGGCCAACGTCAGAGTGGTAAGTGGTCTAAGAGGAAATATTGGGGGTGTCCTAACTCTTGTTAGATGGCTAGTGTTTCCTACCCAAAGCCATCTAGTAACCAACGTTTTCATTGTGATGGTGCTTTTATGGCCTAAGGTGCCTATTCTCAAGCCAGTGGGGCCCTATAAGCACCATCCTACCCTTCTTGGAAATTTTATGGTCAGCATTATTCTAGTTAGTGTGAGAAAAGGTGGAACCAATGTTTTATCTGTGGTGTGATTTGAGATATACAACGGGATTGTCCTTTTATAGTTTTTTTAAGGTCAAAGAAGGTTCATGTTGCCTTTTCATCATCTCTAGCACCAAAGGGTGCTACTCTTAGCTCCAGCACTTGTCTAAAATCATCTTTATGCTTTCAAAACTCATCATGAATCTAAGGCATCTTCGAATATTACTATGAGTATGTTAAAAATATTTTCTTGTGATGTGTACTGTTTACTTGATCTGGAGTCCACTCTATCATATGTTTCCTCATCTGTGGTTGTGTATTTTGTTTTGGTCCTGAGTAATTGTCAGACCCATTTTCTATTTCTACCTTGGTAGAAGAATCTGTGGTTGTAAGAAGAGTCTATAGGGGGTGTGTGATATCTGTTGGTAGTACAGGAACTCTGGTAGACTTGTTAGATTTTTATATGGTTGACTTTGATGTTATTCTGGAATGGACTAATTGCACTCGTGT
This sequence comes from Capsicum annuum, assembly GCF_002878395.1. NCBI lineage: Eukaryota > Viridiplantae > Streptophyta > Magnoliopsida > Solanales > Solanaceae > Capsicum > Capsicum annuum. The sequence goes on along the minus strand of NC_061121.1, from coordinate 128,966,120 downwards.
TATGCTTCTTTAGATTTCAAACTAGAAAGGTCATGTTTAAATTACCTAATGAGCTAGTTATTGAGTGAGAGGATGGTTCCCTAGTTCATAAGAGGAGGTTCATATAATATCTTAGAGACCGAAAGTTACTTTCGAAAGGCTGTCTCTGTCATCTAGTCCAAGTTAAAGATTCTAACATAGAATGTCCTTCTTTGCATTCTGTTCCTCTGGTAAATAAGTTCCATTAGGTCTTCCCTAATAACCTTCCTGGTGTTCCTACCGATAGCGATATTGATTTTTGTATTAATCTTATTTAGGATACTCGTCCTATTTCTATTCTCCCATATAGAATAGCTCTAGTTAAGTTAAAAGAACTCAAGGAAAACCTAAAGAATCTTCAAGACAAGGGTTTTATCAATCCTACCATGTCCCCGTGGGGTGTATCGGTGTTATTCGTGTGTAAGATAAATGGATCCCTTTGATGTGTATTGATTACCGAAAGTTAAACAAGGTGATGGTAAAGACTAAGTACCTTCTTTGGAGAATAAATGATCTCTTTGATCAGCTTCAGGTTGTCTAATTCTTTTCAAATATCAATCTTGTATCCGAGTATCATTGGTTAATGAATTTGGTAGTGGATATCCCTAAGACAACTTTCCTTACCTGGTATGGGCACTTTGAATTTCTAGTTATTTTTTTAGGTTGACCAATGCCCTCGTGACATTCATGGATTGTATGAATATGGTCTTTCATCAGTTTTTAGATATATTTATGTTTGTCTTCATTTATGACATCTTGGTGTACTCTTATAGTAAGGAGAATCATATCGGTTACCTCTACCTTGGTTTGCAAACCTTGAAAGATTAGCAGTTGTATGCTAAGTTCTCTAAGCATGAATTTTTGTTAAATGTGAAAACTTATCTGCATCATGTTGTGTCAAGTAAGGGGATTATGGTAGATCATCAAAAAGTTTTTGTGTTTAAAAAGGTGTCCTAGACGCATGACTCTATCTGATATTCAGAGATTTTTGGTTTTAGCTGGTTACTATAGAAAGTTCGTTGAGATCTTTTCTTTTATTGCTTCTCCATTAACCAAGTTGACACAAAAGAAGGTAAAGTTCTTGTGGTCTGATACTTGCGAGGGTAGATTTGAGAAACTAAAAGGTAAGTTGACTTCAGCACTAGCCTTGACTCTACCTGAGGGTACTGAGGGTTTTGTTGTCTATTGTTATGTATCCCGGGTTGTTTTGGACTCTGTATTGATGTTTCATGGTTAGGTGGTTGCTTATGCCTTAAGAAGGGTTCATGAGAAAAACTACCCTACTCATGACTTGGAATTGTTATCTATGGTATTCATATTGAAAATTTGGCGTCACTATCTATATATGGTCTATATTGATATATTATTTGATCATAAGAGCCTTGAATATGTGTTCACTCAAAAAAAGTTTAATTTCAGGCAAAGAAGGTGGCTTGAGTTGCCTAAGGACTATGATATGAGTCTTCACTACCCCTTTGGTAAAGCGGATATGGTTACTTATACTCTTAGAAGGTTCTCCATAGGAAGCTTGTCACATATGGGTAAGGATAAGTGGGAATTAGTAAAGGATATTTACCATTTGTCTAACCTTAGAGTTTGTCTCTTGGACTCCGAGTATGGTGGTGTGTTTCTACAATAGGGGGCGCAGTCATCTTTAGGTTTGGAAATAAAGGACAAGTAGGTGTTATATCCTCTTTTGATAAGAAAAAGTAATATATGGCTAAGAAAAGGTAATGGCCTTTGAGATCAGCAGAGATGATGTCTTTAGGTACCAAGAGGGTTATGTGTTCCTGATATCGATGGGTTTCAACACACGATTTTTTATGAGGCCCATGAATCACGGTATATGGTTCACCTTAGTTAGAAAAAGATGTATCATGACCTTAAGGATTTATTGGTGAAATAAAATTAAATGGGTTATATCAAACTTTGTTGCTAAGTGCATGGTGTGTCGGCAAATAAAATTGGAGCACTTGAGGCCTAGTGGGACGCTCCAAGAGATTGAACTAGCGGTGTGGAAATGGAAGGTAATTAATATGTATTTTATTACTAGCCTTCTACAATCACAAAATCAATGTAACTCCATCTGGGTCATCATGGATAGAATGACTAAGTCCTCTAACTTTTTGCCACTGAGGACTACTTATTCTGCCATGGATTATGGGAAGTTGTTCCTTTAGAAAGTGGTAATGTTGCATGGTGGGCTTGTCTTGATTACTTTGGATAGTGGTAGTTAGTTCTTGTTCCATTTTTTGCACTCTTTTCAGCGTAATTGGGGACTAAAGTGAGTCCTAGTATGGATTTTCACCTGCAGTCAGATGGGAAAGCCAAAAGGACTATTCAAACTTTGAAGGATATGCTACGAGCTTGTGCGATTGACTATGGTGGTAACAGGTTCAACCATTTTTCTTTGATTGAGTTTGGTTATAATATTAGTTACCACTCTAGCATTGGTATGGCTCTGTTTGAAATATTATGGTAGGAGGTGCAGTTCACCTATTGGGTGTTTTGAGGTTCGTAAAACCAAAATGTTTAGCTCGGATTTGGTGGTCTTGTTGGTATCTCCCATGAAAGGAGTAATGATGTTTGGGAAGAAGAGGGATGTCAATCCCCCGTATGTCAACCGGTATGAAGTTTTATGAAGGGTGGGAAATGTTTCATATTAGTTGGATTTGCCCTCAAGCAGGAGTTTTATTTATTTCGTATTCCATGTTTCTATGTTACAGAAATGTGTTGGTGACCCTTCATTGATTGTTCCCTTGGAGAACATTGGTATTTTTGATTTTTTATCCTATGAGGAGGTCCCGTTGATGATCACGTATCGGCAAGTTTATCGGTTAGGAATGAAAGATGTGGCTTCATTAAATGTTCTGCGGAAGAACCAAAAGTCTGAAGAAGCTACTTGGGAATCTGAGGAGGACATGAAGAGAAAGTATCCATTCCTATTTTCTGCTCCAGAAATTCATGCTTAAGGTATGTGTTATTCATAACATCTTTTATTTTCTAATTTAGTTAAAGGAAAAATTTATTTCCTTGCATCTTCGTTTTCTAACATAGTTAAAGGTTAGATTAGAGGTGTGTGGAGTCCAAGCGTGATTTTATTTCCTTGTCCTATCATTCATGGACGAATAACCCTAAGTGGGGAGACTGAAAGGCCCCAGGCTTTTGCCCTTGTATGATTTTGTGATTTTGAGCCTTTTGTTGATCATATGACTCACTGTACTAGTCCTATGGTATCATTATAGGTGTATGGATCTTAGTCATATGTTGGTCAGTGTGATATTGGCCATGTTCTGTCCTTGGTACCAGAAGACTCCTTACAAGCTGTATGTTTATGTCATGAGAGGTAGGGTTCAAACTATATGTTTTCCAGTGTCTGGCCTTTGATGTTCTGCCTAGGGTTCAAATGGAATGGTACTAGTCCTATGGTGATGATACGATGTGTGTATGGGAGTCGTATGTTGAACAGAATATGGCGTCCAACTTTTTTATCAAGTAACAATTTGAGGGTATCACTCATATGATATGGTTACGAGTCGAGGGGCCCGATCGTATCCACCTATTTTCTTTTTCATCTTTTAAGCTGAGGGTTTTTTTAATATTTCCCACCCAAATCCCTTAGGTTCCCACATCTTATAACACTATTGGGCCCCTCATTCTACCCTTAAGAAGATTGACACTCTCTTCAGACGCTGTAATAACCTCGAAAGAAGATTGGGCTAGGGTTTCTTCAAGGTGGTCAACTAAAGTCTAAAGGATCGTAATCTCTCTGTGAATGTTCATAATTCAGGTATGTGACTCTTCCTTCATTGTTAGTTCACAAAAATATTATATTTTAAACATTGTTATGGTTTATTAATGGTGGTTATGAAAGCCATTGTTGAGGGTTTGAATACATGATGTTTTTAACACTAGGATTGATGGTTTAACAAATAGGCCATGTTTAACACTAGGATTGACGGTTTATGGCTTTGAATAATGGTTTGATAATTGTATGCCCTTAACCTATTTGTGAAAATATTAGTGAGAAGAATATTGTCACATATGAGTTGTGTTTTGAAGTAAGGAATTAGCCTATAGACATTCATGATTTGTCAATGGTTTTATGAAGGTCTTGTTGGCCTTAAATTTATTTGAAATATAACCTTTGTGGTTTAATTAGCTAAATGGGTTTGATTCCCAAAATGTTGAACTGAATTGATGTCTTGGTTTAGACAATGGGTTCAAGTCCCAAAGTTAATTAATAATGGTTAGGCATATAGTATGCTAGCTAGTGGGGGTTGGTATGATTATACCAACGTGATTCCTATGGTATGTAATTGGATTAATGGTAGTGTATATGTGTAATAAATGTTTTAAATTTTTCTTTAAAGTAAGATGTGTAGTAGAGACATGAAAATAGATTTTGAAGGACAAACACTGAAAACTGCGCTAGCTAGTGCGGGTGCCTATATTACTGGGAGATTCGAGTCCCTCAAATAGATACACGAATAAGAGGTTCGAGTCCCACATATTATATACATTGGTGCTTAGGTCACCTTGGCTATGCCAGGAGGTTTGAGTCCCCCATAATGGCATAAATAATTAAGGATATTCTCTGGTTCATGCAGCTACACGCACTTTGGCCCATCTATATAGGGTAGAGATTGGAACATATATCTCGTGGGTTCCTTGTTATATGACGGTTATATACATAGCACAGGTTAAGGTTTTCAATGTTCATTCTAAGACTTGCTCCCTACCCCAGCACTATATTATAAATATATGTATATATACATATTAATATATATATATATATATATATGTATATGTATACTTGTGATTGCATATGATGATTTGACTTGGTTTTGAATGATGTTTTATTTGTGGTTAGATGGACATATGCAGCGGGATTGTCATTGTAGAGTTGCTTCTAAGAAAAACAAGTTTTCTGTTGCCTCCTTATAAGCTTCTACACCAAAGTGTTCCATTTCTGGCTCCGTCACTAGTTGGAACTGCCTTTATGCTATCACTACTCGCTAGTAGTCCAAGGCATCTATGGATGTAATTAGTATTGATGCGACATGAAAACATGGCACTTTAGATGCTTAAAACAATGAATTTATGGTTAGTCTTAGGTTGTTTTTGTAGATATGAGGTGTTTTTGTGCTTGTTGAAGGTGAAACACATAAATAAATGTCTTGGAAGGAAATTGAAATAAAAACACTAAAAAAGAATAAGTTTATAGATGATACGAGCCATCATACCAGTCATCAACACATCATATGACTCATATGGTTGACTCGTAAAAGTAATTGTGACAAAAGACAAGATGAAATATTAAATGAAGGAAAGATATGACTAAAATGTACGAGTCGTATGATGATGATATGAGACATGTCAAGAAACTATAAAGAGTGTATAACATTAAGCTGCAATTCAGAGTTGAGGCACAAAACAAGATGAGTTGGAATTCTTAGTTTGACGCGTAATATCTAATTGTAAGCTGACCAGCGTTTAAAGAAATAAATGAGCTAGTCCCAGGAGGTAACAAGTGAAGTCTACGAGTTTTATGGTCATGATACGACTAGTTAGTATAATTTTTGAGGATAACAGAAACCTGAAGCCCTAAAACATCAGACACTGGAAAAAATATGAGAGGCACAGTATGACTTGTAAGAAGACATTATGAGTGGACGAAGCGAGTCGTACCTTGTGTCAACTTACTTTTGCTATTCCATTTTAAATAAGATTCCTGGGTTGTTTTGAGATACTATAAATAACCTAGGGTTAATATTTAAATAGGTTACGTTCATTAACATTATTTTGCATATTTGATACTCTATTACAATACATTACATTATTGTTGAGATTTTTGGGTTATTATTCAATTGAAGACTTCAAATTTTATTCTTCTTATTATTGTGCAATCAATTATATGAATTCTTTGTTGATTATCATGGATTATTTCATGAACATGAGTGGATAATTTACTTGACTACGGTTGTGGCAACCCTTGTAGATTAACTACGTAAAGGAAGTGAATGATTCATGTTTTTTATTATAGTTGCATATATCTTACTCTTATTCATATTACTTGACCTCAGAGCTACTACATAAGCTTAAGGATTGCATGTATTCTATAACATCCTCACAGGGGAGTTGAAGATCAGGAAAAGAGGATTAAGCTACTGAAAATTACTGCAACTTCAAATTGGAATTCACTGAAAGGGTCACTTTTGAATAATTCAATAAACTTATTCCATTAAACTTTTTTCTTGATTTTTTTCTATAATCATTTATTTTAATTTATTTATGCTCCAAATTTCTTATTCTTCACACCATTTTA